>NC_092820.1:177503202-177808952 GCF_023375885.2 Dermacentor andersoni | reverse complement strand
TTATTCTTCAAGCAGCAAACAATTAGTTGTGCTTAGTTTGGAGCAACAAAACCAACTTTACGTGCCTTCACCAGCCAAGCTTAGCCACGTTAGGCCTACGAGCCATAAAACCCACACTCGAATTCGGAATCAGCGGCGTCTAATGAATCAATCTTCATAACAGACGCTAGTTGAGAGAAAGCGATAACTGCAGTCACTTCTCCTAGCTTGCGAACTTCACGCATTACCGCGAATCGAACCCAGTTTTGTGCTAGGTTAGAGCCGTCGCTTTGATGGGTGCCGCCATGTTTGTTGACGCAAAGCTTTTGGGAACGCTATTTGAGCTCCCGCTAAATCGGCGAAATAGCGTTCCCAACGCAAAACCCAAACGCAGTTTGCGTCTCGCGCATGCGCAGTGGCTTCGACGCTATTTCTTTGGGTTTTGGGGCCCCTAAAACTCTCTACTAACTGAAGTTCCGAGCGTGACGTGTCCAATTCCCCGCCGGCGGGTAGTCTGTCTGGTGTAGCGAATGATTGTCGAGAAAAATCATTTCCAGCTCATTGTCTGAACCTAAAACATTCATTTAATCCTATCCGTTTGTTTCATCGTGTTCGACTCCCATAGTTATCATTGTTGAGTGCTTTGTTTTCCTTTCGAGTCAAACAAAGACTGAACACGTTGCGCGCACATCTTGGTGCCTCTTGTCGCTGCTTATTACGGTAGCACACACAGTGAAGAAATATACGTGCACTGCCCCTGACAGTAGCACGCTTCCCGACAATGCGGCCAGCGCGCGCCGCCGTAGCAGACGACGCAGATCACGACTCCGGCCCTCGAGCGTCTGCGCCTGCTCGAGCTGCTGCCGCCGCACGACTCCATTGCTTGCCGCATCGCGATGCAATACGTTCCGAGTTTTCCCCTAAGTGTGAAACAGACTGTACACGCTTCTATTTGCCTTTAAGAAGATCAGTACGCTTGGCGATTATTTTTATGGCTGCAATGCGGCGAAATGGCAGCGTCTGCTTAACCATGTAAGTGACGCTGAGCAGGTGATTGGAAACGACATCGTATGTACCACCGGAAAAATCGTCAGCACATACGATGCGGCACATACATACGGCACATACGAGCTAAAATCATTTTTGCAGTTTCTCACAATATGTTTGCTACAAATCCGTGTTGTCTCTGATGGCGACAACGGTCTTCCATCGACACTGTGCGGAAATAAACAAAATATATCGATTACCTAAATGATATTGCGCGACAAAAAACGACACGGACGTGAGAGACGACACACCAAGCGCATGTCGTCGACACACCAAGCGCTTGGTGTGTCGTCTCACGTCCGTGTCGTTTTTTGTTGCGCAATATCATTTAAGTAATGGATTACCAAATTGCCCGGAATGCTGCTCTCAAAAATATATCGCTGCATAGCACAAGTACGACATGCGCACACAACTTTAACTAGTGCGTCCCCTACAATATGGAATAGAAGCAGCAATGTAGACAGCTTGGTCATTTTTTAACAGTGCTCACGAGACGGAAGTTGAAAGTATTAGTAATCATTCCTGCTTCAGCAATGCCGGCGCGACCAAGACGCGGGCGTGTATCGTCCAGCAACTCGATCGATCGGTGCAGTGGTGAAGCGGGAATGAACTCCGGTCATGTTCAATGCATCGTGCACATATTCAATTTCTCGGCACGCGTGAACTTCTGCCACTGCTAGCGCATACAACAGAAGTGGTTTCCATTCTTGGGCAGCGCACACATAAATGAAACACGAGAAAGAAGACAGGACAAGCGCTCGTCGAACAACTTAAAGTTTTTATATGAATAAAAGGATTATATACCGAGTAATTATTAAATTCATGTGGGTTACATATAAAAACCGTCATACACTCAGGAGTGATCAATGAACGAGCTCGCTTCGTTTGCCAGTTGTTTACTTCGCTCGGCGCACCGCAGTAATCCATGTGTGTCGTCTGCTTATTTCGTACCATTTTCTTGTGAATCGGCAGAATTTCACTGGTGGCATCAACCATTTCGTGTTTACATTACTGTCGTGACAGTTAACAACACAATCATAATTTCCGGTCATCCGAAGAGGCGCCGTCCCAAACAAGAGACTTTTCGCGCGCAGCGCGAACTGAACGCGGGCGCGACCGCGGAAACCTACACCCGTTGGAGATGAAATCGTTCCGCCAGGGGAGAAACGAGCGCTGGCGTCTAGGATGAAACTTGGCCTGCGGTCGTCCATAGACGCCGACTACTCGAGAACGCGCAACAGCACACGAGACAGTCATTAGAGGAAACGCCAGTTCACGGGATTGGCCAGTCGTTTCAGCGGGTGCGAGAGAGAAAATCTGGGGGCGTTTGCGCCTGAAATTTCTCCCTTTGCCTAGGTACTACGGAGGAGCAGTTACTTTGGTCGTTCTGTCCCTAGGCGTGCCCTGGCGTGCCGGCATTTTGCCATGTGTCGGCTGGCGATCTGTGCGTCGCGTACAAGTTTTCCTCGTGCGTCTCCTTGGGTGTTGCTGGCGCAGTGCACTGGCGCGAACGATTGTTGTCGTTTGGTCAGTGGTCTCCCGTGAAGGCGAGTATGATACGGCGTTGCCCTGTCACTACCAGTGTCACACGTATACTTCTCATCGCGATCGGCACCGATCCGGATCGAAATTCTCGACTGTGATTGGGTCTCTCGCTCATTTTGTCCAAAGAAGGCAATCACGACCGCGAAATTCGATCAGGATCGGGCGTGATCGCGATGAGCAGTTAGCCGGAACACAAGATACACACACAGAGCACACTGTCAACAATTTCATTGCGAAAGCATTGCGACCTTTGAAGATTATAGCATGGCACTAGTCACTTGATAGATATAGCATATATTACATATATAGCAAAATATATAGCATCTTCACAGTTTGCCCTGTGTGTGCGTTTTCGTTCCTTGCTTGTGCCCCTGTCACACTGGTATCTTACCGTCTTCGCGAATTTTTCCATGCGTCGAACGCTTCGAGAGGGCTCAGTTGCGCGTTATTCAATTGCCATAATTTAAATATTAAAATACTACTAACTTGTAGCGTGGGGTCTCTTTTTCACGTTTCTGTGTCTTCGTCCGCTTCTGCTGCTGCCTTAGTATGTCAAACGGTAAACTTCTGACTGCTGTTGCAGAAGTCTTGGCGTCACAAGTTGGCGGCTGGACGTAATAATATTTATTTTAAGTCCAGCACGCTTAGGCCTCCGCCACTCCAATCCTACGGGCCATCCTGCTTCCAGCTTTGATCTCCCCACTACCCCTTGGGTGCCCTGGGGATCCTGCGCCGCCTGCTTTTTTATAACCTCAGGTCCTCTCCTGAGGCCTCCGGTTGCATGTGCCCTCCTGGAGCAGTGCTTGTAAAAAATCCAATCTATCGTCGCGACTTAAAAAGCGACCCGCGACAACAGTCACAAAAAGCGACAACACCAGTCAGAACCTTGCCTGTCGAACCAAGTCATTCTCACCTAATTATTTAAATGATTAAGCGACTTCTGTAGGTGTCGGTCAATGCCATATTAAGCGACTGGCGAATTTGTTCCCTTTACTGGACGGATCCTGCATCTCGGCATGCATTTTGTAGCTGTGTATTCGTATAGATGTAGGAGCTCGGTGGGAGATCTATTAGTGCAGGCAGCATGCGCTAACACCATGTGGCAGATACTGCTTGATGATTTCTAGTATATCATACCTGCGCGCAGCTATCGTGTGCGCCACAGCCCTTATAAGTTATTTGGCTCAGCCATAAGTTCCAGCTTTGCTCCGACACCACGTGAGTGCTGGTTTCCTATGTCTGTCTGTCCACACAGTTCTTTAAGCTGACAATGACCGCTGTCATCATTGATTTTCATTTTTCGTTGCCAGGATCGTGATCCCCATCTTCACATTGCATTAGTACAAATAATAAGAAAACTTTGACCACTATTGTCACCATTTTGATTAAAGTTCAGGTCCCTGCAATAATGTGCATTTCACTCTATATATATCTATACATTTCTTTTCTTGGGAGTTCTTTGAAAGCATATTTTTTTCACTAAAAGGTTGGTAACAATGAGCACCTCACCGTCATGGGCTACCAGTTTGGTGCAATGTCCCACTCATTATAAAAATCTTATAGATGGATCGTCATTTGAAGAAAACCAATTCTTTAACAAATGGTCCATTCTGCATTATGGTTCTACCTACCTGTCTTCTACAAGCTATGCATTCACATATGAAAGAACTGTATATAATGATAGTGATGAAGCGGTGTATCTGAAATAACCTTTGACATCATCACAGGAACTTGGAAACAGGTACCACATAGTGATAACTCTGATAATCATTAATCATGTCTTATACATGGCTGGACATGTTTTCGTTCGCTTCTGGCCTTCCTTGGGTCACATGATATTTTCTGTACCTCACAATGAGACCTTAAAGCATAGGCATCTAAGGCTTTCACCTTAAAATGGAAAGACGCAAAATTGATTGCTTCAATGTTGCTTCCCATGAAAATGAACTACGTGTACTTTGTTTAATTTATTCACTTGAGAAATGCACATATAATACCATCCATGTTAACATAGCAGCATAGACGGTGACTATGTGGGGGGCTCCGGGGCCCGAGCCCCCTCCGGAGATTTTCAGGGGGGGGGGGGCTGAGCCCCCCACCCTGAAAAAAAAAATTGTAATCTTGGTCCCCCACTTGATTAATGGCTAGCGTCATTACTATTGTAGTGTTGATAGCTCAGATATGTTGAAATAATTTTTGCTCTTCAAAATGAGAAAACACATGACATTGCTGAACTGTGGCTGTTCGTCAACTCTTGATATTAAACAATAGAGAATCTTCTTACCGCCCTCAAATAATTTGTGCGCGGTTTACAAGCTGGAACATACATTCAACAAACTTTCTCCTCAAAACTTAATAACCGCTTCTCAGAATTACAATATTGAAAATTGTTCATGGCAGAACAGCCGTTTTTGCATCATTTTGTGGAGTCTTGATAATAGCAATTCCTTGCTATTGAAAGTTGTAACATTCTTTTCATTAACATTGAAGTTCGAATGCTTTCAAGTCCTTTTAAATAAAAAAATAGGAGGCTTGGGACATTGTGATATAGGGCCTATCCAGACATTTTTAAACTGCTAGAATAAGAAGTTAACATTCACGAATGTTTGTACTGAGAAAAAGGTACTGAGTTCGATTTATCTAAGCAGTGGTTCATACACACCTCTAACACCACCCCAGGAGGAGCCAGACACTGCCAAATTTTTTCCTATATACCCCCCCCCCTCCTTACTTTCTCCCGCACGCAAGAGGTATTCGCCAAATGCCAGTTAGGTCGGAAGAGACAAAATAGAAAGGCGTCTTTTTGCGCCTCTTGTTCATCGAGCAATGTTTCAGAAAAAATGAGGACATACAAGGCACTGTTTCCAACTAAATCTTTTATCCAAGAAAACCAATATACAGTAAACTACCACTTGAACGTCACTTAAGCAAATTATTCAGCTTTACGAACTTTTTTTGTATCCCCCATCGAAACCCCATTCAACCCAATGCAAATGCCTTTCAGTTTAACAAAATTCAGTACAGTGGCATTTCAGTTCTGTGATCATATTCTGCTACATCATCATCATCATTTTTATTTTTACCACTGGATACAAGGTGAAAAAGGGAGAGCCGGGAAAAAAGCCGAAATCTCTTCGGCTTGACAAAGTTCCGGTCTCCCAGACAGGCACGGAAGCGGCTGGTGTAGCAATACAATTATTACGCATAAAGTGTGGATATAAGAGTTTTTTAAACACAAATACATATAGAAATTTTCATGTTATTACATGGAAACTAGTTGTAATACAGTTGTGTCAAATGACTCCCAGTATACAATTATAATCTGTTATCTTGCATATTATTATTTAACACAGACTCAGTTGCATATATCATAGTGGACTTGGAAGCACCGAACGAGTACGAATGCTGATCAAATTTTTTCTGATCGCACAGATCGTGCTGTCGAGGACCGGATTCGTCGACGCAGGGTCTGAGCATGCACTGCATCAGGCCTATCTACTGCTACCTCCGGCTGTCTGCCCTGCTGGCTTCATCGGACAAAACAAGTCGCAGGAAGCTGTACCACGTGCACTGCACTGGGACCACCTGACCAGCACGGTGACGTCGACGGAGACCTCGTGGCACCCGGATAAAAGCAGCAGCCTTTTCGATGTTCCCTTCAGTGGACTTGGAAGCACCGAACGAGTACGGATGCTGCTCAAATTTTTTCTGATCGCACAGGTTAGTGACCAGCATTTAGTCTCTTCAGTTAGAGACAACGGCGTAAGGTTAACGGTGCTCCCAAGTCCACAATGCTGTGTTGCTATTTTGCTGGGTTGTTTTAATGTTGTCCGCTTAATGTTACTAACATCTGGAGATGAACAAAATCCAGGCCCTTACTCTGATTCAGTTGAATGTTCGCAGCGGGAACTAATGAAACACATTCTGAGAGAACAAAAGGAAATGAACAAAACACTGAAACAACTGTCTTCAAATATCAAGCATGTGGAGACAATAGTTGCATATTTGCAAGAAAGAATGACAGTTATTGAGAATGAAAGGGGATTATGGAAAGAATGCGAAGACAGGATAGTACACTGCGAGGAATCTTGTAAATCTACCATGATGCAAGTAGAATTTCTGGCATCGAAGGTCGATGATTTAGAAAATAGAAGTAGGCGGAATAACCTAGTAATTTATGGATTAAGAGAGAGCTCTGATGAAGATGTTAAAACACTTGAAGAAGAAGTGCACGGTATACTTAAGAAGATCCTAGGAATAGAAATTAACTCAATAGAACGAGTTCACAGAATTGGTACAAAGCAAAGCCAAAGGACACGCCCAGTTATTATCAGGCTATTCAACTTCGCTGAGAAAAACAAAATATTATCAAGCTGCTTCAAGGTGAAAAACACCCGGATTTCAATATCCGAGGATTTCTCAAAGAAAGTATGCGACACACGTGCTAAATTATGGTGTTGTGCAGTAAGTGACAAGGCGAAAGGGGCAAAGGTATCTCTGTCATTTGATAAACTAAAAATAAATGGCAACACCTTTATATGGAATGAGTGTGAGGTCAGAAGAATTGAACTATCTAAACCGAAAACTTCTGCACACGCTGGCCCAGCAGCTTGCGATGGCACGTGACAACAACGTACGAAATGTATCAGAGTGTTATCACTGAATGCGCGCAGCGTAGTCAATAAGTCCAGCCTACTTGAAAGCATAGTTGCAGCCCATCAACCGCACGTTATAGTCATCACGGAAACCTGGCTTCAGGAAAGCGTCCAGGATTCCGAAGTGTTTCCACCTTCTTATCGGCTCATACGGAAAGACAGAGAATCGCGGGGGGGGAGGGAGGTGTAGCTGTCACAATTAAATCTAACATAAAATTCACAGTTTTAAACAGCATACCTGACCATGAAAGCGTATGGTGTAACCTTACATTTAATGGAAAAAGCATATTTCTGGGTGGCGTATACCGACCTCCGAATTCGCCCCCTGAATACCTAGACGTTATGCATGATTACATTGCACAACACACTTATTCACGTTCCAATATTATTATCACGGGTGATTTCAATTTACCAGGAATCAATTGGTCTAATCTTTCGCACAACAGCTCCGACGCAAAAAGTGCTGAATCACTATTGTTCATGTCATTTACCTTCTCTCTAGACCAGCTAGTTTCCGAACCGACTAGAATAGCTGGTCCGTCATGTTCTGTGCTTGATCTGATGTTCGTAAGCAGTCTATTTCAAAATAACACATTAAACGTTGAAAATAGCATTTCGGACCATAAAACTATTGTATTCTCCTGTCCGATTTTAGGAAACTGTGAACGCGTTAAGCCATCGATTGCTGTTATCAGGGATTACTCAAGAGCGGATGACAATGCTATCTCAGAATATTTAAACGCCTGCTTTCTGCAGGTTTCATTACTTCATGACGTAAATGAATTATGGTTACGTTTTAAGCATATTGTACACTTTTGTGAAGAAAACTACATTCCCTCCAGAAAGAAAAGAGTGAACAGAGAACATCCTTGGGTATCGCGCGAAATAATACATTTAAAACGAAACATTAAAAGGAAGCGCAGAAAGAAAACCACACGTGACCTGCAAGATCTCGTACGCTTATTACAAGATAAGATAAACATATGGCCAAGGAGCGTTTTTTCACTGTTACTCTGCCTTCTTACATGACGAATAAACCACAAAAATCCTGGTGCTACCTATCGAGGGAGTGGCACACCGTATCGCAGATTACTGTTTCAAACGAGACAGTTGTTCAGCCTGACGTCATAGCAAGCAAATTTAATGAATTTTTTCTATCTGTATTTTACAGAACTACATTATCATTTCGAGAATCCAATGCCTGAAATAGATATCGACCAACAAGGAATTCTTTGACTCTTACAAAAACTGGATGTAAAGAAACCCTGTGGCCCTGATCTTATATCAGATGCATTTTTGCAAAAACATGCAGTTTGGACGTCAAAATACTTATACGTAATTTACAGGCAATCTTTGGAAACTTCAGTGATACCTGACGACTGGCGAAGGGCCAAAGTAATACCTGTGCACAAATCTGGCTCTAAACTCGACGTAAGTAACTATAGATCTGTTTCATTAACATGTGCATCCAGTAAATTGTTCGAACATATTATTTATAAGGCCATAATATTGCACTTAGAGAATAATAACCTACTATGCAGCCGGCAACATGGATTCCGTTCAGGTCTAAGTACTATTACTCAGTTAGCTGAGTTAACCCTTGATGTAGCTACCACAATAAATAACAGAAGCCAAATAGATGCCATTTTCTTAGAATTTTCAAAGGCCTTTGATGTTGTTCCTCATCCAGATCTTATTACTAAACTAATTGCCATTGGTGTACACGAGAAAACAGTATCATGGATCAGGAACTATCTCGAAAACAGAAAGCAATGCGTAGCTGTGAATGATATTACGTCTGATTACATCAACGTTTTTTCTGGTGTTCCACAAGGCTCGGTTCTTGCGCCCCTCCTATTTCTGATCTACATCAATGATATTCGTTCATGCGTTCAGCCGCCTATTCGTCGATGATTGCGTAGTGTACGCAACAGTGAATACCAGAGAGGATCAGGTAAAACTAGATGATTCGTTAGCTGCTGTACAAAATTGGTGCAACATTTGGGGGATGAAACTGAATGCATCAAAAACTACCAGTATCTCCTTCACTGACAAGAAAAATGTGCTTCAGTTTACATACACAATAAACAATATATCACTAAGAAAATACGAGGAGGTCACATATCTCGAGGTCACTCTTACAACGAAATTAAATTGGGAAACTCATATAAATAACATATATGAGAAGGCCCTAGGTAAACTACATTTCTTGAGATGAAAACTTAGAAACACACCTCCTAGTGTTAAATTAAATGCATACAAAACCCTCATTAGACCCTCTTTAGAGTATGCTGACATTATTTGGGCCCCGCACCAGAAGTATTTAACCGAGAAACTAGAACGCATACAGAACTTAGCATTGAGATTTATATGTTCACAATATTCACGTCAAACGAGCATTACGAACCTGCGCGTCAAGGCTAACATTCAATCACTGGCTCAACATAGAATGATTTCCAGATTAAAATTTCTATACTTACTTTATCACGGCTCCTATCGAATACCACAAGCAACATACATTCAAGCGCCATTCAGACTTTCTGCCCGAACCAACCATGATAAATCAATACGACACCATCCCAGCCATAATAACACTCACAAGTACTCTTTATTCCCACACGCCATTTCCCATTGGAACATACTACCCTCTAGAGCCGTAAATTGCCCATCTGCCAACGCAATTATTGACAGTATTGAGAATCTGGAACTCGAATGGTGATATTACCTGTATTTCATATGCAGCCTCTGTAGATGCATTCTTATGGTAAACGCTGTTTCTCCTGCTTCCCGGACGGCTCATTTAAACAGCGTATATATTTATTGAGTGTGTTCTTTTTTGTGTGTGCTAATGCTCTTTGTTTTGGATACACTAGTTTCACTTTATTCTTTTTTTGTACTGTATTCCATGTTGTAACCACTCCTGCATGGGCCCGACGATGGCCTGCAGTATTGTAAAATAAATAAATAAATAAGAATGCAAAAGCATTATATGTATACATATATATACATACACACACATACATATATAAATATAACAAATTTCACAGAAGTTTACAATAAACACAAGTTAAGTTACCATCAGGAAACATTCTTTTTTTCAAAAATTATTTTACATACTTGCAAATATATATGTGCATCTATGTTAAAAAACATAAAAAAAGAAAATCTGCATATAGGCTGCTGCTTTTGCGACAGACATCACGGCAACGTAGCCCAGGGCGTCATCACATCCTTGAATTTTAACAAACGCGAAGACGCCCTTTGCAGCATCCAGTTTACAACACGAAACCCTGCCACGTGGTTTGGGCACAATCACTGCAGCGGAAACCCGGATTCTAGGAATAGTAGTTACAAGTGTGAATGTATAAACAAAATGAGAATATATGATAAGTTCTGCGGAACTGTTGGAGCAGTTAACAATACACATCTATAAGAACAAATCCAATATTTTAGTTTTGTTTAGAGATAACACATCAACATGTTGTTGGTTAAAATAGTTAAGTAGGGACGGTAGTGTATGTTTAAGGCATTGGCAGCCATAATTAGTACGTGAGAAAGGGATCTGCCATGGTGCCTGGTGACGATATGAATATGCACTTCCATTTTGTTGTAGAGTTGCCGGGGCTAGGAATGAATAGAGTTTTTCCAGCATAGCATTTCTATAGCTTAGTAATGTTTTGAATTTATATATGTCACGGGCTCTGATTATTCTGTTTTGTTGGAAAAGCTCTTGCGTATGCTCGAAAAAAGAAACGTTCGCTATCGCCTGAATTGCTTTCTTTTGAAGTATTTCCAGCATTTGAATATTTTGCGCTGTAGTGTTACCCCATATAAGTGAACAGTAACTGAGGTGTGAATGGAGAAGAGCATGATAAATGAGACACTTAACTTGAAAATGTAATGCACTTCAATTGCAATTTAACACACCAACAACTTTTCATGCCTTTGAGCAAACATGACTAACGTGTTCATTCCAGGACATATGCTCTGCGAGTATTATGCCTAGGGTTTTTATGGATGACGTAAGGTTAATTTTATACAGACCCCACACAATATTATCTGGCAATGTAGTAGAACTTCCCAGAGCATGAAAAATAACGCACTTTGTTTTGGTTTCACTGAGGATGAGGCCGTTTGCCTTAAACCATGCTTGAAGTCCATAACAAACGGAGCTTGCTATAGGCGTTATTTCTTTTAAATCTTTACCTGTAAAGAAAACAGAGCAATCATCTGCATACGTGACAAATTTACACATATCGCTCACTTGTACAATATCAATAATGTAATACAGGAAAAGTATCGGGCCAAGAATGCTACCTTGGGGCACACTCGCTGTCAAAGATTTTATCTGCGATCTGTTCTCATTAATTTCAGCAAACTGATGTCGGCTTTCTAAATAAGATCAGATAAGTTCAAGTGTTATTCCTCGGAAGCCATATTTTTCCAGCTTTATCAGCAGCAATTTCTGGTTGACCTTATCAAAGGCTTTGCTGAAGTCTAAGTATAACCCTAAAGTCAGAAATTTTTTGTCAGTGTTCTCTAGAATAAGCTCCTTCTGTATACTTAAAGCAGTTTCCATAGACTGCTTTTTCTTAAACCCGTGGTGACAGTCGGTTAGCAGGCTATGTTTTTGCGAAAATTTGTTAATACAAAAGTTAACAATTTTTTTGAGTCCCTTTGATAGCACAGGAAGTATAGATACTGGCCAATAATTGCCCATATTATTTTTCTCACCTCCTTTGTGAACTATTACTCTCGCTACCTGCACGTATTACGCGGGAAAACTTCGTTTGACAAGAAAATATTAAAAATGTGCATTACTGCAGGTGCAAGTAAGTCTATGACGTACTTAATTGGCCTAATTTCTATATCATCTACGTCTCGACTATGGCTATTTTTCAAGGATGAAAATGTTGTAATCACCTCAGGGATGCTAGTAATATTTAGAAATAAAGATTCTCTTAATGAAGCGGCATGCATTGTATCTTGAATTTCGTGATCTATGCATCCTACTTTAACAAAAAAATTGTTAAAACGGTCTGCAAGTTCTGTACCACCTACAAAAGTGCAATCAATGTTCAACGTATCTGTTTGTGTATCGACTGACTTCCGATTTAGTGCATCGTTTATTTTTTTCCATACTTTGTCACTTCTGCTATTACCTCCATGGAGTTGTTAGTTGAGTTTTCTTCTCTATTAGTTGCAGGTGTGCCTAATACAGTGTTTTCACTTTAACCTCCTTATTTGCCTTTCTTCACTCTCATTTCCACTTGAGAATTTTGAACTTGGAGTGCCTATAACCTATATTAGGAAGTAGCCGCTAGCAACACTTGGGAAGCAGTGTTTTTTTATTTTAAGCATGAATGACATTGTCATTCACTGAATTTTGTGTGTAGTGCACAAAGCATCGCATGGCAATAATTTCTTTGTTGAAAGAACTATAGAAGACACTGGTAAAAAATTACTGCATAATTCATTTGGGATAAGTAAGTTGAAAACCCTGTATTGTTTTTAGAATGCTTTTCTTCCCAATTGGATGTTTTACTGGAAAACATTTTGCAGCAGAAATTATGTTCCTGTGTCATCCTTCCAAAAGGCATAGTAAAACTTGTGAGCCCACTTAGTGTCTGCAAAACTGAATGAATTGGTTTTATGTGTAAGATTAAATTGCCCAAATTATACAGAATTTTTTAATGTTAATTATTAAGCTCAAGGATGTAATTAATGCTTTGAAACATTTGTTCTATGCTTCCATATATGTAAATGTAAGCTTTCACACAGTGAACGCACTAAATTAGAAATATGCCTGCTATCCATGCTTTTTGCGCGTTAAAGGAACTTGCATGCTTTTGCATGTTTAGGAAATTGCCTTTCATTCTGTTTATACAGCATAATTTTCTCACCTATACTAGTAGCTACAGTCTACTGAGGTTGAGTGCCAAGGCAAGGAACCCGGAAGTTTTACGGGAATAACTACCCAAAATTACTGTGGATGGATCTGGCAGTGGGAGCGGTTCAGGAAGTGCACTGAAACTTCGAAATTAATGTTCAGTGTGACCTGCAGCATCCTGGAGTGAGGGTCTGCACTGGAAGGAAACTATGAAATATGTTAGCAACTAGTCAAACATTGTTTTAACCACAATGAGTGCTTTTAATGGTGCATAATGGGAAAGGACAACCAGTGACATCGATGCGAGCCTTCAGACTCTAAAGTTTGCTCTATGCATTCCTCTGTGTCATTTCATCAATGGCAACAGAGCAGGTGCGTATGCAGTAATGTTTTTTTTTTTGGGGGGGGGGGGGGGGGGGGCAACCATAGGTCTCCTTCCTATGCAAATTAGGGGAAGGGTACCTTTATTATACAAATATGAATAATGCCGACCATTCACCATAAAGACACATAAACCCGAAAAGAGAAATGAAATAAGGTGCATCTCACAGGTAGGCCTGTGAGATGCACCTCTCCTTTACATGGCAAACAAGGAACCCCATCAAATGGAATCACACTGGAAAGAACCGCAGGAAGAACACTGCCAAGAACAAGTAAACAAGTGAAAATGTAAATTAAAGATTTCTATAGTAGAATACATAGCAACCATGGCACATGAACCGCGCGAGGTTGTGTTACTTAGCCAGCCAATCACAAAAGCAAACAAAATCATCGCCATGCGGCCTTTTCAACAATGCGTCGTACTTGATAGATCCGGAGAGTCTGCTGTTCTTGAAGAGCCTTTTATCGGCAGAAGCAATGAGGTGTGCAACAGACATGGACAAAGTGTATGGAGTCTGAGCATTTCACTCTTCAAAAGTCTGTGGTACAGTTCATTTCACTGCTGAACCAGTTTTACTCATGAAACTTCACTGCCAACTGCACTGAAACTTGAAAACAAATAGTTGCAGCAAAGCAAGCATTTTATAATTTTCAGTTGAATAAAGAATTCGACTTTCGCCATTATTTTATTTATTTATTTTATTTACAATACTGCTACTCTCATTTGAGAGCGTGGCAGTTGGGCGATACAGTAGACATGTATATGAATACGCATTTAGGCAGAACAGTTAATTGAAAAAAGGAAGAAAAAAGAAAACAATTGCCCGAGGATGGTAATATAAGAAAGAAGCTGAGTTTAGAAACAAAAATGCAAGTTCTCACATGACAGTTAATTAACATGATTCTGGCAGTTAAGAACACGTAATTAACTAGTTTATACATAAAATAGGAGCGAACTGAAAGATAACACTTAACGCGTGAAGAAATTTTAAAGTTGTGTGAAGGGATACACTTTAAAGCATACACTGTGAGAGCGAGAAGACACGAATGGAAAAAGAAAGAACAATCTAGGCAAGCAATCAGCAGGAAATGGCAGTTATAACAATTATCTTAGGACTAGCAGTAGTACAGTAATGAAAATTTATTTTGGGAACACAGTGTACCATATGTCCACATAACGACAATCAAACAAAAATGGAAAAAAAAAAGTGGGAAGTCGAAAGCAACACAATGCGAAATTTCTTACGATGACACGTGCGATGATAAATTGTTTTATTTACGCACTGCAGCTTCCACTTGTGAAATAAATTCGGACAACGATTCGATGGCGGTTATAGCAGGATCAAGTCGGTTCCATTCAGCAATTGTAAGGGGGAAGAATGAATACTTAAATGTGTCATTGTTGCATGTGTATTCTGTTAAAGTGTGCGCATGTTTGTTACGTGTTTTTCGAGCCTCAGAAAATGAAATGTACCTGGACACATCTATCTTATAGTTATTTTTTAGAAGCTGAAACAAGAACTTCAGGCGAGCGTGTTTTGCCCTGGTAGATAGCATTTGCAATCCAGACTGCGTAAGAAGATTAATCGGTGAGTCAGTGCGTATATATTTGTTGTGAATGAACCTTATAGCCTTTCTTTGTACTGCCTCTAATTTTGTTATGTTAGTTGTTGTATGAGGAAACCAGACTGTATTTCCATATTCGAGAACCGGCCTAACGAACATTGTGTAGGCCAGTAGCTTCGTTGATGTTGTAGAGAGCTCAAGGCTTCTTTTGAGGAAGAATAGTTTGCGTAATGCTCCTGCCGTGATATTCAAAATGTGTTTATCCCACCTGAGGTCTGAGGTTAATGTAACTCCCAGGTATTTATGTTGTTCAACTTTAGTTAGTGGTATGCCGTTAATCTCATATGTAAAGTTAGATGGTCTTGTTTTCCTTGTTACGGTGATGACCACAGACTTTTTTACGTTAATTGACATCTGCCAATTAGAGCACCAAATAGCTAGAGTGTTGAGGGATGTATTAAGTGCAATGTTATCGTTATAATTAGTGATTTCACTATAGATAACGCAGTCGTCGGCGAACAGTTTTATATTACAACCAATGTTAGCTGTGATGTCATTAATATAGATTATTAAGAAGAGTAATGGCCCAAGAACTGAGCCTTGGGGAACTCCAGAAATAACGGTGACAGTGTTAGGTGGCATTTTTTCGTAGGTTACAAATTGTGAACGATTGGCTTGAAATTCTTTTATCCAGGCTGAAAGGAGCCCTTTCCCAACAGCACTTTCAACTTTAGCGATTAATTTGTTGTGGCATACACAATAAAATGCCTTAGATAGATCAAGCAAAATCATGTCAGTCTGGCCGCGGTGATTGATAGTATATGCAAGATCGTGGACTAGTTCTGTTAGTTGGGTTATTGTTGATAAACCACTGCGAAAACCATGTTGGTAGGGAGACAAGAAGCCAATGCTTTCTAGAAAAACCGTTATGTGCTTTAAGATTATGTGCTCTAGAAGCTTACAGAATGTACTAGTTAATGAAATGGGTCTAAAATTTGAAATTTCTGCTGTGTCACCCGATTTATGGATAGGTATTATCTTTGCAATTTTCCAGTCGTTCGGTAGCTGTGAAGTCGCGAGTGATTTACAAAAAATTATGCCGAGGTATCTACTGCACCATTCCGCATACCTTTTCAGAAAGTCGTTAGGTATGTTGTCAGGACCGCTTCCTTTTTTAGGGTCAAGATTAAGCAGAAGATTAAGTATGCCAGCGTCCGTAATGTGTAATTCGCCAATGCTTACACCCTGTCTCGTTAGAATGGGGGGAATAATGTTATTGTCTGTAGTAAATACTGATTGAAAAAAAAAAAGTTATATGCGTTGGCTTTCGCAGTTTCTTCCTCTGGGCTTAAGTGGGACGCTTCTCCATCATTGGTGCGAAAGTGCCTCCAGAACCTTCCGGGATTATTAGTAAGAAAGCTCGGTAACTTTACATTAAAATAATATTCTTTTGCTCGTTTGGCTGCAAGCTTGAATTCCGCGATGGCATTAGGAAGTTTCGTCACCCTGGATTCGTCTCCTCCTTTAATTTTTATTGTTCTATGCAGTCTTTTCAGACGGTGCTTTGCCTGAATTACTTCTTGGGTTATCCAGGGATTATTTTTTGGCGGCCGCTTCGTTTTAGTGGGCACGTAGTTTGTGACGCAGTAGAGGACGATAGATTTGTACTTATACTCGCCTATTATACTTTAATAGGCGAGGGAAAATGTATAAAATTATGCGCTAATAATATTATTTTTGTGGTTACTGCCTTATTTGCCTAACAGGAAAAGTTTGAAGTATGAATTATTTGCAGCCTCGCAGAGTAACAGTGGCTGGCGGTTATGAGGCCGTGGGTGGGGCTTCGCTGCATACTTAAGTTGCATCCGACTATAGTTTCGTTTTTTGAATTACCTCTAGAAGAATTATAGAGAAATATATATTTGCGGAACAATCACATTTCTTTTGGATCCCTCGTTTACTGCTCTACCAAGTGCCAAAACTGACTCTTATTGTAATTTGGGAAGTTGTGTAACGATGCGTGGCCGCCAGTCCCGTGCAACCGCATAGAGCGCAGTACGCTGCGGCTCTAGACATGCTGCACCCACCGTGAAGGTTAGAAAAAAGCCTACATAAGCACAACAGAGAAGTGGCAACATTAGGCGGTTTGACTGATAACTGTACAAGCGTCATTCAAGACACACGGAATTGCTCCCCACTTCTGGCGGCGTTTACAGTAACGAACGGCACACGCGTTATCAGCATGATAGCATTGCCTGTTACTTTCCTGTCGGGAATGATAACGCGCATGACGTTCGTTACTGGAAAGTACCGGGCTCGCCGCGTTAAAGAAAGGAAATGCGGACAAGCAGATGACGATTATCGTTGTGTGGCAAAAGGGTGTAATTATGCTTAAGAGTGTATGCTAGCCACCATACCCTTAGTATAAACATATCTTCTCTGTAAAAAAAAAAAAAAAGTTTAACACAGTGATTTTCGTCTGGCGACAAAAAAAAAAAAGTCGCTTCCAAAGATTGTGCGCATCTATAGCCAAGCCGATCCATGCCTAAAGCTTCCCAAAATGGCCGACTGCATCGTCGAAATCGTTAATACACTCTAATCGTTCACTTGATTTTTCGCTGCATTGGAAATGCAAGCGGTTAATTTCGCCGAATGAAATGTCTCGACGCTTTTCAGCGCCCGTCTCGTGCTTCTGAAAAGAGCTTGCGGTATTGGCGTGAACAGACAGGCAAGTGGACGTATTTATTCTACAGTTATTTAACAGTTACTTATCGATACTTCTTGAAGTTAGCCTACAAGCTGTCGTTAAAAGTTCCGTCTTTCAGTAGACCTTGTGCAGCGTACTCTCAGCTCAATACGGAATTCTTGACTGCGTTCTCGAGTTTCGTTTAACGGTAATGAGAAGGAGTTAGATAATGCACAGAGGCAAGGTTTTGTCTGGTCTTGCAGGAGTCCCAGGTGCTTTTTCCGCCGCGTACACTGTCGCAATCGTTACACGTGTGAGGAACCAGACTGGCGGCGCATAGGTAAAGCCGGCTGCCAGTGCAAGCCGCAGTCCCCTACATTGTCGCTATAAAGAGGAAATTTGTACGTGTACTAAGTGTACGCAACGTTTCTTTGTTTAGTATAATTTTGCGGTGCCTCCAGCAGACAAAATGTGGATCCCATACTGCTCCGTCGGTTTGGGCTCGGCAATGCCTCCGCGGGGCGGGCGCGTTTAAGAGAAAGCTTTAGCTCGGGTGTTCCAATCTAAATACATGTAAACGCAGTATTCGTCTTTCTCGGTAACCACTGCACCAAACTTGACGAGGTTTGTTACATTTAAAACAAAAGCTTAAAATCTAGAATTTCTGCTGGGTACACAAAAGATTTAAGCGAAACAATAGAAGCAAAGCGGGGCATGGTGCTTTCAGTGCCCAATTTTTTATAGAACATGTAGTTTTCCATTATAAAGGGGACTGTAATGCGATGTCTTTAAGTAGGGGGTTGTCTTATATTCAGAGTCGACTTATGTTTCAATATGAACGGGAATGAAGTGTTACGCAATTCTATTAACGAAATTTACCTGTGCTGTTTAGTTTCCATATTGTGCGTAGAAGCAACAGTGCATGCACTTTCAGCTGCTCAGTTTATCTTCAATGCTGCTCTCATTTTGTAGAGTTCATCACTTGTGCAACACATTGGCGGAGGCAATACGAACTGCTTTTCTCACTAGCTGGACAAGTCGGAATGGCAATGCACCTTGGAGAACAAGACTCGAATTGTGAAAGTCTGGTGGTAAGTCTGAATTAATATATTTTCATTTATATTTGGTGTTAACTTTCCAGCGCACTTTCTATCCTATTGAAGAAACATTTAGCCCCATTTGGCCTGTTTTTTGAGGGCCTTACATCAGGCCCCCTAGCAAGTTTTAGTTTACGCTGCAATTTAAAGCTTCTTCAGACCCGAATACAGCCATGGGACATAATTACTTTTCAAGCTGGTTATTATTGCCTCCAGGCATGTTACGAACATGAAAGATGTTTTTTTAATAACATACTTTTAAATAACTGGCATCTTCTTTAAATGTCACAGTCATACGTAGACAGGCTAAGAGCTGCATCTCCAACAAGTGAACATCTCATGTTCGCTATGGTAAAAACTGTATTTCATTGCCTGAACACAGAGGTGAAGATGGAGTTATGTGTAGTAGACTGTTACTTGGCTGCTGCATCCTGGATTTTCATGCATTGATGAGGAATTCAAAACAGACTTCAAGGTTGCTTCCTGCTGTTTGTGACAATGCAGAGGTCTAGATCAATTTAGTGTGAAATTTCTTGAAAGTAGATAAGAATATGAGTGAACCACTTTCGAGAGTTCCACATGCATTGGACTTCATATCCATGATGAATGTTTGGAGTAATGACTTCAGACTTCTGGCATTGCTTTACCGAAATAATCTTTTAAACTGGTTTAGTATTAGAGGAGACAGAAGAAATTGAATGCCCTCTTACCACACCACCATGAGGCGAGCGTGACTGCCAACAGAGACACACTCTCCCTCTGCCTTGAGTAGCATCCGCAAGCGACGTTCCTTCCTCGCCTTGTCACATACTTGAGCCGAAGAACCACATCGGGTTCACGTGACTAGCACCACCCGCTTTTTTTTTTTTTTTTTTCTTATCCATTTTTGTTGCGTGGCACATTTTCCACCGTGGCATTGTGCATTCTGAATTGGGCGATTTGCCGAAGTAATGCGTCATGGCGAGCGACACGACTGTGTTGTGCGTCGCACTGTTTGTTTGTGTTGCCTTGACTCTGGCTGGGTGTGGCGCTTTCTCGAGAGGGAGGAAAGTGGCGTTTCATTTGAAATTTCAGCTGTCTGTATGACATGCACAGATTTGTCATGAATATCTGTGTCATGTGCTGTAAGGCCGTAAACTTAAGAACAGCATTTAATACATTCTCTTAGTGGTGAATGCAACGCATATTTATCTTTTGCGCACAAAGAAAATGTGAACAGTGTACAGTGCTCCCACTTCTGCGTCAGTCTGATAAAAAGGTCAACAAAGAGTGATACTGCACTAAATCAAGTATCTTGAAATTTGGAGACATACTAGGGATGCTTCTGCAGCAGACATAATTGACCAGAGAGGTTAACAATGTACAGCTGCTTGCGGTGACCAAATGCACAGCACCATCAGTTTTGTGCCATGCTATAATTCTATCAAAACCGCCTAAAATTCTTGCAGCTTTTTAAGAAAGGATTAGTGGCACATAACAGTGTGCCTTTTTTTTCCTGTTTTTTGAATGTATATTTTGCTCCCACATAGCTGATGTGACTCAAAGGTTTATAGTCCTGAAAGCTTGTTTGCTTTGTTGTGAATGTTACCAAAAACTTACGTGTGCAAGCTTACCTCTGCCCACACTGAACGCAGACACAGTGAGTTTATTTAGTATGGAAAGCTAAAACAATGTAGTGGCTGCACTATTGTTATGAATCTGTCGTAGTGATAGATGTTGCTGATTTTATGTAGTGCTTGTATTCATCACTCAGGATATCACCCAAAATGCTAAGAGGCCAAAAAAAAATGTATATAATGTTCACAAGATATGGTTATGTGACGAGTAGAGACTGGGTGATGGCAGCCGATTGAGGGAACGAGCTCGCCTGCGGATCTTGCAACCACAAGAGGTTCAAGTAGATTTTATCGCATTAAAGTGTAAGAAGTGACTAGAAAAAAAAAAGTCTGGGTATGTCATCAAAAGATACCACTGGGAACAAAAGTCTATGGATCTACACGCACCATGAAATCACCCATTTTTTTTCTTACTTGCCATGTTGGCATACACTGGTCCACAGTAAAGTTGCAGAATGGGGCGGGCCCTCCATTTCATTCCTGCTTGACAAAGTTGAGATCTCTTAATTCCACTCTTTTTAACTCCCCAGAATGCCAAGAGTTGTACCATTCCTCCAACTTTAAATGAAATTCTTACTATACTGGCGCTTTCAGTATCTACCTATAGGTCACTATCTCTGCCGTGGTACTTGCCAACAAAATGGTATTCTACTTATTGTGAAATTCTGAAGTACTGGAGACTGTTCCAATGACGAGCTTTAATTGCACCTAAACACTAAGCTTTAGTTGCCAAGAATGATTCTATTTAGCAAGAGCATGCTTGGACTATGACACAAGGATGGAGGCCAAAAGTTACTGCCCTTGCACTGCTGCGAAGTGGGGTGCAAGCGAAACTTGGGATCTGCGGCTCTTTGTAACGCCTCACGGCGAGGGCGGCACGTCAACGTCGACCCCTGACTCAAGTTCCCGGTGGCATCAATCAAACACTGCCTGTTCTTTGGCCAAAGGCACAACACGTGGCCTGCTCCCACTGCCATTCCTTCAACACAGCCTGCTCTTCGGCAGAACAGACCAAACGCAGCCTCCCCATCTGACTGCTGGGCCTGAACTGGTGTGGGAAACTGCGGGTGTCAGGCGAGCGAACACACCCTTTCCCTCCTCTGGAGGAAGGGGACGCCCGTGATTGGCTCATGCCTTGCGCTGCTTCTACTTACCCACCTTAAAGGCAGCGTTTGATGAACTGACAGTGGCTGAATCGGTTAGCATGGTGGTCTCGCAACCCAGAGGTCGGTGGTTCGAATCCGCAGCCTGTTAAGCAATTTCTTTTTTTCGCGCGATAACACCGACACCAGTGAGGCAATACAAGCTTCTGTTAAAAAGGTCACAAATGGTTGCATCTTATGCCAGTTCCTGTTCATGTGGACATTCAGTGTTATTTTTCACTGTCAGAAGTATCCTTGAAGAAAAAAGGGGAGGGGGGCCAACAAAGTATTAACACTAAAGAAGCAACGTCGACGTACATGGTAGTTGAAATAAATCGATGATTAAATGTTGATTATGCTGTCATGTACAACGCACAAATTGTGAGATGGATCTGGCGAGCTTCAAGCTCACCTGTCAGCACTCTCATTGGCCTGTTGAGCATGTGTAGCGTTGGTAAGATTAGCATTTCCTCTCTTCAGCGTTGACTGCTGCATTGTGGTGTGGTGGAGCACTGCCATTACGAATCCCCTCACAAACTATGAGCTACCAAGCTGCACTAAGACCAGTGCACCAGTTTCACGTCTGTGCGCACTCAAGGATGACAGCACGCATTGCATGCAAACTCAGATGTGCATACATACAAATTCTTGATTACGTCTCTCATTGTACTGTTACACTAAGGTACGTTTTAATACTGCATAAAATTACTGCTTAATTTGCACATCACATAGCATTAATTATAAAAAATTCAGCATGTGCATATTATGGCCGGCTATAAAGAAAAAAAGTTACAGAGCTCCTTCCAACATATCATGCTATGTTTCGCAAGCTGTTCCAACAATGAAATAGATGATTGCACAATGGTGGCCGCTTTTCATAAGTTAGCTTCGCTGGAATACATCTGTGTTAGTGGCAAAGCATACGAATTTGGTTTCGTGTCTTGGTGAACTGTGCAAGCTATTTCCGGCCCAAATTTCTTTTTAAAGAGTTGCACGCATTCATCATCATCATCATCCTATTTTAAAGTTCAATGCAGAATGAAGGTGCCTCCCTGCAATCTCCAATTGTCATTGTCTTGCACTAGCTGATGCAAACTTGTGCTTTCAAATTTCATCATCTCACCTAGTTTTCTGTCATCCTTGACAGAACTTCCCTTCCCTTGGCACCCATTCTGCAACTCTAATGGTCCACTGGTTATCTACCCTATGCATTACATGGCCTGCCCAGCTTCATTTTTTCCTCATAATGTCTACTAGAATATCGACTATCCACACTGCTCTCTTCCTGTCTCATTGTCATTTATCATTGCATTGCTCTTTGTACTGCCCTTAACATGTTCTCGAGATTCTTCGTTAACCTCCAGGCTTATGTGCCATACTGCATGCTTAGAAGAATGTGTCTACCAAGTTGACATTTTCAAATTCCCTGATTTTTTCAGGTTTCACAGAACTTTGTTTTATGTCAAGATGGGCTGACACCATGTCACCTGATGCTGTCACTCTCTGGTAAGCATGTTAAAAAAATAAAAACAATCCACTTTGAACAGTAAGGAGTAGTGTTTATTTTATTCAAAATAGAAAACTGAAAAGAGGGGTTTGTAAAATGCACAGCTACTAAAATATCTTCGAAAGAAACTCGGTGCCCTTTTACTCTGTGAAGGATGACCAGCAAAGCTGCGTACGTGGGCCCCTTAATGGTGAACTGCACCTCTACCGCGGGTCGGCCTGGTATTGCACTACCTATGGGATTGGCCCATGTGTGGGGAGTGCTTAAAGCCTGCTTCATCTCCGCCGCAGGTTTGACTGGCATTTCACGACCTTCGGGATCAGCCCACATATGGGGAGTGCTTAATGCCTGCTTCACTTCTGCCTCGGGTCCGCCCGATATTGCACTATCTTCGGGATCGGCCCACCGTATGAAAAAGTGTTGGTCTATGCGCGGATGCGATCTGCCAGATCCTCACCATAGACAGCTTCACTGTAAAAAAAGTGGTCTAGCTCACGGCAAATAGAGTCAAACATTTTAAAATGCGAATAAAAAGAGATGCATACAAAAGCAAATATAGCTATTTGTATCAAGTGATAGCAAGCTCATTGGTATCATGCCCGAACTTTGTCACAAGTGAGATTCTCCAAGCAACTGGAAAGTGAACCTCAACTGTCCTGACATACTCTCAGCCTGCGCATGCCTCAGTGTTGCATTTCACTGCTTTAAGTGGTTTATTTTGGTTTGGATGTGGGTAACCTGCATCTTAGCATCAGCCAACACTTTGCTTTTTGAGTGCAAGCTCCTTCAAAGAGGCGGCGGCACAGTTCCTTTCCTGATCATTCCTCAATGCAATGGTCCTTCCTATTCTTGTCCTTGTTACGCTGCGTGTTCGCCCCATGGATGAAGCATCCTTTTGGTCAGTTGTACAGTCCGATTTTTCAGACTCCCTAAGGGCCGCTACAATGTCCGAAAAAAAAAAAATCAATGCATGTCTTTTACTGCCCTTAAGGGCCCAAATCGCCACAGGCACGTCCGAAAAAGCTCTGAAGGTCTGCCAGTACACTTATTAGGCATATAGGTGCTTGCACTCTGACAGGAGACGGCAAGTGCACGTGAGTCTAACAATATATGTGCTGCGCCCCATACACTTCACCGCGTAGCATCACTGTGCTGAGGCATAGCTGCCTTTCGAGGACTAGCAGTATGCAACGCGCCGTGCTTTACGAGGATTGCAGAGGCAAAGTGGGTACCTTTGCTGACAGCGGTGAATTCTTTCAATGAAAAAGACAGCACCGAATGTCAAGAACCGTAATAGCATACCTAGGCCTAGCGTTCCCGCTATGGTGATTACAGTGGCCAGTGGATCTGTGTGTGAGAGTGTCAGTTCAAGGTGGTGAGATAACACGGCGGTGTTGGCTTTGATTAATGCCATATCAAATCTGCAGTTGCAGCACATTCGGAGTGCGGATCAATGGTGAATAGCTCGGCAACAGTGGGGACAAATTACTAGTGATTGAGGACCTTAACCAAAAAAGTGTTAGAGTGGGTTTGAAGATTAATATGCAGAAGACAATGTTGAAGAATTCACATCGCCAGTCAGCCTCTAGAGTCTGTACAGGAGTAAGTCAGTTGCTCGTAAGGGACCCTGATCATGAAAAGGCAATTTACCTAAGAATAAAAATGGGGTGGAATGCATATGGCAGGCATTACCAAATCATGGCTGGGAGCTTACCACTGTCATTGAAAGAAAAAAAATTAAATTATGGGGTTTTACTTGCCAAAACCACTTTCTGATTATGAGGCACGCCGTAGTGGAGGACTCTGGAAATTTCGGCCACCTAGGGTTCTTTAACGTGCACCTAAATCTAAGTACACGGGTGTTTTCGCATTTCGCCCCCATCGAAATGCGGCCGCCGTGGCCGGGATTCGATCCCCATCCTCGTGCTCAGCAGCCCAACACCATAGTCACTGAGCAACCACGGCGGGTGTCACTGAAAAGAAAAGTGTACAACTATTGCATTCTACTAGTGCTAACTTATGAGGCACACATTAGAATCGGGTAAATACCGTAATTAAACTTTGTGATATATGGTTCTTGCTTCAAAAGTTTCCTATGGCAAGCATAAATGGGAGTTGTCGACACGCAATCACACGTGTTGAATGCATACATTGTTTCCTAAGCATCGCCGAGCTAGACGTGCTGCCACTAAAGGGGTTGCTATTGGGTTCACCATAGGGGTCAACAGCGAGTCACTGTTCCAAGTTCAAGTTATCCTGTGAAGGCCAATTTTACAATCAAAATAAGAGATTCGGGACTGTAGAAATGTATGACTGCCGGCCAAGACCTTTGGCCAGGATTGAATTACCCGGAGTCGAATTAACAGAAGTCGACTGTACCATATGGCAGTGGACTTTGCAGCAAGAATGTATCTCCTACTACACATAGCAGAATATTGGCATGCTGCAGTGCTCAGTGGCTGCAGAACAGTAGACTCCTATCAATTTGATCCCGTCTGAAAGTCCCAGCCGACACACGTGCATTTCTATAGGTCCAAACTTCGGTTATGTTGATACTAAAATAGGCCTTCACCCAATAATTCCAACTTGAGCAGTCAGCATGCATGCTGACCCCTACAGTGAACCCAATAAGCGACCCCTTTGGTGACATACCTTAGAGGACAGTAGATGTGTGAAACAGACTTTATCTCCTGCAGGAAATGCCTATTTTCTGCCTGCCCAGGAGGAGCTCCAAGCAATAATCACAGATCAAAACGTCTGATTGTGGTATTCACCCATTTCTAATGTGCCATCTTTAACAAAACTTTCTTGGCGATTTTCGTATGCTTTACCGCATAACACGGATGTATTGCGGCGAAGCTGACTTTGGAAAATTGGTTGCAATGTGCAACACATTGGACCCTTGTCAGTTTTTTTGAAAATAAAAATTGTGTGCGCATTTGATTTCTCTTTCATTTTAGGGGCTTTTGTCCTTTCTATGCTAGTTTACACTTTGGACACACAGACAGCAGGCGTGTGTTTCACTCTGGGGCATGTTAGAATCTGTACGTAAACCATGGCAAATAAATCAGTCATGTGTGTTGGCATTTCTTCTGCATCTTCTTAAATTTGACCCACCAGATAATTCAATCTGTTTCGTCAGTCCCGTCAGAGTCGAATTAACGCAATGAAGTCAACTGCATTTTGCTTGCTGCTCAGAAGTATGAGCTTGAATAAATAACATAGCATTACAACACATAGGACATAAAGGAGACAAATGAAGTGCTGCAACATGTGCCAACTTGCCTAAGTTAGCACTATATAAGCTTGAACCCAGATGTGCCAGCTGCATTAAGGTTGTGACAAAATGTAAAATCGCATGTGTTGGAGACTCAGTAGGTTGGCTTTCCTTCTTGAAAAAGTGTTGCAGAGTGCCTGTTAAGGATTCACTGATTGATGCTGTCAAACTGTCAACAAGGCTGCCAAAAAATTATTCTTAATACAACCCTTTCATGGACACAACAAGGTAACAAATTGTTTTGTGTGTGAAGCATTAAGAGTATATTCGTGATCAAATATTGTTCTTAAAAAGTGACCTCAACGAGACAGCTCACGAGACTGCACAAGATCTAACTCACCGTGTGAGCCCGGACTCCCTCCCGGCAGGATGGGCAAGCGAGCGCGATCCCCTCGTCGCAACGATCTCACCCAGCATTACAAGTTAGTCAAGAGAACCATGCCGCTACCGCACAAAGCACCCAATAAAGCACAAGAAGTCACGTACAGGTGGCTTCAGACAGGCACCTACGCATGCCCGGCCTTCCTGCACAAAATCTTTCCGGACGTGCACCCTCACAATGCGTGTCACTACTGTAAGGATATAGCTAGCCTTGATCACATGCTCTGGGCTTGCCCCCTGGTGCCAGGACCACCAAGGAAGAGTGGGACCGAGCTCCACACAGCTCGGACCTTGAAGCACAGCTCTGGGCTGTCCATCGGGCCCGCGACGCGGCGGAGGGGCATGGCCTCTCTGTCCCGACGTGGGAGTGGCCCACTGCGCACTAATCGCACGTACCGACGGACGTCAAGAAATTTATTCATCCATCCATCATCAAAGCAGTTGTCAGAAAACATTCTGCAGGGAATAGCTAAAACACTATGCATTTCTCATTATAGTGATATTATGTGTGCGTGAGTTTAATGAATAGATAATTTGCAGGTGTGTGTATGGCAAATTCAGATGCTAACTTCACCAAAGTCATAAAAGCACACAGCACTCTACTTAAAAGGAATCTGAGCATTTGGCCACTGTTGTGTCACTAATGTGCACTGTCCTAGCCGTCTTCATTACCAAGCAGAAATACACCCAACAAACTATTTTTCGGACATGCATGAGAATTCGGGTATCCTTGCAACACTGCCACGTACCTCACAGAGGCAATTAATTATAAGCACAGCTGAAATTTCGGATGCTGAAATGCTTTGCCTTCAAAGTGCGGAAGGCACAACCATTGTAGAAAGTGTTGTATAATGCCGGTTTTCAAGCGTCAACTTTGCTGCAATATAGCTTGCTACGGGAAGAGGCTTATGCAATGTATCGTGGTGGAGCATACCAGCAGTGAAAAGGGGCCATTGTAAGATGGCGTGATTTAATTTTTTTATTTACACACATACATACTCTCTTCTGTTACAGCACAAGCACCAGGAAGCCTGATAAGTGTTGTGGTTGGTCTACAAAATTAAGAAAAATTAAATTATGGGGGTCTTACGTGCCAAAACCACTTTCTGATTATAAGGCATGCCGTAGTGTGGGACTACGGAAATTTCTACCAACTGGGGTTCTTTAACGTGCACCTACAGTAAATTTAAGTGCACAGGTGTTTTCGCCTTTTGCCCCTATTGAAATGCGGCAGCTCTGGCCGAGATTCGATCCTGCGACCTCGTGCTTAGCAGCCCAACACCACAGCCACTAAGCAACTAGGGCGGGTACAAATTAAGTTCCTTGCCTACCCAAACAAAAATGTTTGCAACATGATGTGCGTGGTATACAGCCCTTGGGAAGGCAAGCTTAATTGGTTGCTGTTAGCTTTGTGTCTTGCTTCACTCTTGAGCAGCGCTTACTGACTGCAAGGTAATAATAAGCTCCACCAAATGGCTAGATTACTTCTGTACTACTCCAAGTGTTCCAAGAAGACTTTTGGAACACGAAGTAGAAAAAAAATTTCTGCTCCTAAACTGCTCCAGAATGTCAACTTTGTGCTTGAAACCCTAAACTGTCTTGACCACCACTGAGGAGTTGATCTTCAACATCACTTATATACTTAAGATAAAATCTTGAGTAACACTTACTGGTTGTCTAAACATTTTGAAATGGTTTCACAGGTTCTAATTTATCACTTATATGCACTTTTTAAAACAACAGTGAATAACGATTTCGGTAACATATTTCAGTATTCTACAGTTGATTTGGAGGATTATGCGCCATCACTGGTCTGCAATTATGGAAGTTTAGAGATAATAAAATGGGGGCAATAATGCCTACGTTTTACACATTGTCATTGTACAGAACACAACCTATGCAACTTGCTATAAAACTGATTTATATAGTATTTGAAATTACCATAAGAGTATGTAAACAGCTGGGGTTTCATAGTTCTAGGTTCTTGTTATGTTTTAGACTACCACCTCCCTTTAAATGGCCGTAAAAGGCATGCATTAATTTTTTTTTTTGGACTGCCTGATTTTCTAAATGTTTTGTTTTTGCAGTCCTCAGGGAACCACCCACCGCCACCAAGAAAAAGCACTTTTGACTGTAGCAGTAATCAGTGATTCGCCTAATTGGCAAACAGTTCAGGATGCCAAACAGCCTCGAGACAGCTGTACCTCTGACAGAAGGCACTAATACACAGTGCAATGCACTGTTTCTGCACTCTAGACTGTGGGATTCTCATCCCGTACCTTGGGTCAAAGGAACGACAATCACAAGGGCATTTATTGCACCTTTCATAGATCAATGCCTGCTAGCCGAGTTGCTATCCACAAAACATGCCGATGGGCGTGCGACAAATCGCGGAAGCCCGACTCACTGCGACCGGATCGCGAGCGAATACGTTCGCCCCTTGCTGGATCCCAATGCCTGGTCGTTCACGCGTACGGTCACGCGAACGGTGGCTCTTTCGCACAAGGCCTCACGAGACGATCTCTCAGAAGCATGGATCGGCGCACGGGCGGCACATCCGTGCTGCTTGCCGTCCCGAACCAAAGAGGAAACGTGTTCTCCCTTGCGCCCCCAAGTAACCCTGCCATGAGGCGGCGTTAGCAGCGCAACGCCCACGGCGAAGCCGCAATGCAGGAGACGGAAGCTATGCGGGAAAAACAACATATCAGGGGACGTGTGACAGTCGCGCATCCCCACAAGACAAATGTGATAAGAGCTGTATTATGTGACCTATTATAACTCCGTGGTGACAATACAGACAGGATATGCAGGGCATGTAGCGATGAGGACAGTAGCAATGGAATGATATCACCAGTGTACAGAGCGCTGAATTCATTCTTGCTCTGTTACTGATAATTGAGAACTCCATCAAATGAAAAATTAAGAGAAATATCATGTGTGAAGGAATACTACTCATCATATATATTGCAATTATTCTCGGACAGCATTCTCTCTTTCTTGCTTTTATTATTAATGCATTTATATAGTACTGCTCACCTGCTGTTCCATGTGTTCCATCGACACATATACGATCAGTTCCAAGCCTCTTGAAAAGCTGCTGTTGTGGTGTGGTCATGATGACTAGCATAAAATCTCTGTCATCCAAAAGGTCCTCATTTTTTTCTCTAAAAAAATGTCACTTTTTGTCAGGTTGTCCTTGGTGTTTAAAGAAGAGCAATCTGTTTTCCTTTTCACTATGCATCCTCTCAACCCAGAGTTGCACGCTCACATAGTCATTATCGTGCAGCCGCTCGGTCTTCGAGACTCTGGCATCCCTCATTATTTTGCGGAGATCCTGCTTGCTTAACAGGTTAATGCGGTGGAATGTCTCATCCACGTTGGACCGCACATTATCCAGTACTGCATCCATGGACACGCCTTCTCGCAGCTTGTCTTGAGAGAGTAGAGAAAAAGTGTATATTGGTTGAAGCATAAGTAAAAATTACCGAGCACGCAAGGAAGTGAAATGGGCACTGATGAACATTTTTAATATCATTATTTAGAATTCCTTTAATTGAATAATGTGTTACATTGACTTACAAAAACCTTTTGCAATGGTGTGTGTTAAATAGTTCAAGCTGTCGCAATTTTTGTTCTTTTTAGGTCAGCTCTTTGCAAGGACATGGTGCTATGCAGCCTTCAGCTGCTGAAGAGGCAAGATTACATTTCTGAATTACACTACACGATTACATTACATTTGAAGAGGCAATATTACATATTTAAGTGTTTCAATGTTTGGTGTCATTGATAAACCGTCATAGGGATTATCTGCACCAGTGTTATCAGGTACGTAAGTGAAGAAATTTATTGTGTGTACGAAGTTTACAGCTAGGCTGCCAATTTCATCCTTCACTGTTGGTAACCTTGTTCGCACAAAAGACATTACTGAACCATTGTAAAAGCATTGCACTGGACTGGACATGTGCAGATTGTGGTTCAGATCCTACCCAGGGCAAAAATGTCTTCCACTTTTAGTTCCTTTACTAAATATTGCCATTGTTATGAATTTCTATCCTACAGTTAGAACTTAATTTTCCAATTACATTCCATAGCATAAGTTATTGCCACTTCCATAGTGGCATGCCACCATAGAAGGGCAAAACAGTCTGCAATCGAAAACATGTGCAGCATTTCCAGATTAACTTAAATATAAACATCACTGTTACTGACTGAATTGATGCACATAATTTGATTAATGTCAATATAAAAATTGTCAATTAAAGCTTTCAGCAATTATTTTTAATGGTTGATTTATCAGTCATTCATCCATATTTACAGAGCAGACACCTGTGAACGTATGCTTTGAAGGCTATGCAGTCATGTAGGTTTTTGAGTTAAAGGTATTATTATTTATTTAGTATTATTTCAGTCAAGTAGAGTACTGACTGGACACTTGAAGCTGTTTTACGAGTTCATGTCAAATACCCCTGTCACACGGCAAATCTAATGTCATTTGCAACGAATGACATTCGCTGATAATGCCATTTCTTTGGTGTCACACGGTAAAACGTAAGGACATTTTCGAAAATGACATTTACAAACAAATCAGTTCGCCAAACTCATTCGCATTCGTTTGGAACTGAATGTGTATCCTCGACACCACGAGTTTACCAGTGTTTCGCAAACAGTATGTGCTTCTTTTTTTGTTTTAACAAAAAATCACTATTATTTTATCCATTTTATTACCTAATTATTGCTTTAACGACATTGAAGTCCATCACATAGGTGAATACAGAAAACTACTCTCAGTCCAGTGACCAGACAGCCATCTTTAGCTTTCGCTGCAGCAGTCGTGTTGGTTCTCACCGGAGCATCGGCCGCGGCCACTTCAATTGACTTGGCATAAAAGCGTGCGCGTTTTTTCCTGTGGCACGCGCCAAGAATGAGGATATTGTCACGTGGTCGTGACTTCAAAGAACACAGTAGCAATACTGTGAACGACAAAACTAACTCTTATTGGCCGAACCTGTGCCCACAAAACAGGCTACGCTTAAGCACAACGATAGCGGCGAACACGGTCGGCGATCGTCGAAAATCTGATCAGCGGGTCAAGCGCGTCGGCTCTTATAGAGCAGTCGTCGAATGTTCCAGACTAATCGTTCGGACCCGCGTGCCTTCCACAAAGTTCTACACCGTTCGCGTTACGCGATGAAATCAGATAACACAAGGTTCGGCGACAACAGAAAGCCGGGTAGAAGCATCGATAACTTTCCAGAAACTTCGGATACATGCAGGCGCGTTCCGCGCTGCGCGATTACAGATGTTAAGCGGCGAAACGTGCTCGCCCGATAAAGATAAGTACACGTGTCAATACCCCCCTCTTAAAAAGCATCGACCCGATGCTGCAAACAAACGAAGGTAATAAACAAGAGCACTGGTAGCAAAGAAAAGAACAAAAATGACGAACTTCGTCAGCATCCGTAAAAGGGTTTAAGGCGCACCACGTGGACCACTTCAGATCGTGTGCGGCGCCGCTGTGAATGCGAAATGCCGTCTGGCACGACCTCATAGTCCAGTGCGCCAATACGTCGGATAACCTTGTAGGGTCCGAAATAGCGTCGCAGTAGCTTCTCACTTAGTCCTCGTCGGCGTATCGGGGTCCATACCCAAACACGGTCGCCGGGCTGGTACTCGACGAAGCGTCGTCGCAGGTTGTACTATCGGCTGTCGGTACGCTGCTGGTTCTTGATCCGTAAGCGGGCGAGCTGTCAAGCTTCTTCGGCGCGCTGGAGATGGGAAGCGACGTCAAGATTTTCCTCGTCAGTGACGTGCGGCAGCATAGCGTCGAGCGTCGTCGTCGGGTTCCTGCCGTAAACCAGCTTAAATGGCGTGATCTGTGTTGTTTCTTGTACCGCTGTGTTATAAGCGAATGTTACGTACGGCAGGACCGCATTCCAGGTCTTGTGCTCGACGTCGACGTACATTGCTAGCATGTCGGCGAGGGTCTTGTTCAGGCGCTCCGTGAGACCATTCGTCTGCGGGTGGTAGGCAGTTGTCCTCCTGTGACTTGTCTGGCTGTATTGCAGAATGGCTTGCGTGAGCTCTGCTGTAAAAGCCGTTCCTCTGTCGGTGATGAGGACTTCTGGAGCACCATGTCGCAGCAGGATGTTCTCGACGAAAAATTTCGCCACTTCGGCTGCGCTGCCTTTCGGTAGAGCTTTAGTTTCAGCGAAGCGGGTGAGATAGTCCGTCGCTACGACGATCCACTTATTTCCGGAAGTTGATGTCGGAAACGGTCCCAACAAGTCCATCCCGATCTGCTGAAAAGTTCGGTGAGGAGGCTTTATCGGCTGTAGTAATCCCGCTGGCCTTGTCGGTGGTGTCTTGCGTCGCTGACAGTCTCGGCATGTCTTGACGTAACGGGCGACATCGGCGGTTAGGTGCGGCCAGTAATACTTTTCTTGTATCCTCGATAGCGTTCGGGAGAAACCGAGGTGCCCAGCGGTCGGACCATCATGTAGGGCGTGCAGTACTTCTGGACGCAGCGCCGACGGAACAACAAGAAGGTAGTTGGCGCGGACTGGTGAGAGGTTCTTCTTCACGAGTAGGTTGTTTTGAAGCGTGAACGAAGATAATCCACGCTTAAATGCCCTAGGGACAACGTCGGTGTGCCCTTCCAAATACTCGACTAGGGCTTTGAGCTCCGGGTCCCCTCGTTGTTGTTCGGCGAAGTCTTCCGCGCCTATTATGCCAAGGAAGGCGTCGTCATCCTCGTCATCTTGCGGCGGCGGGTCAATGGGGGCGCGTGATAGGCAATCGGCATCTGAGTGTTTTCGTCCGGACTTGTATGTTACAGTGATGTCATATTCTTGTAGTCTGAGGCTCCACCGTGCCAGCCGTCCTGAAGGGTCCTTTAAGTTAGCTAGCCAACACAACGCGTGATGGTCGCTGACCACCTTGAATGGCCTGCCATATAGGTAAGGGCGAAATTTCGCTGTAGCCCAAACGATGGCGAGGCATTCCTTTTCGGTTGTAGAATAATTGCCTTCCGCTTTTGACAACGACCGGCTAGCGTAAGCTATCACGTGTTCATGTCCATCTTTTCTCTGGACTAGGACGGCACCGAGGCCTAGGCTACTGGCGTCAGTGTGAATTTCGGTATCGGCGTGCTCGTCGAAGTGCGCAAGTACGGGCGGCGACTGCATGCGTCGTTTGAGTTCTTGAAATGCGTCGGCCTGCGGCGTTTCCCACTTGAGCTCGACATCACATTTGGTTAGATGTGTTAGGGGCTCCGCGATGCGTGAAAAGTCCTTGACAAAGCGCCTGTAGTAGGCACACATGCCAAGGAATCTACGCACTGCCTTCTTGTCGATGGGCTGCGGGAACTTTGCGATGGCAGCTGTCTTCTGCGGGTCGGGGCGAACTCCAGATTTGCTGATGACGTGGCCTAAAAATAGAAGCGCCTGGTAAGCGAAGTGGCACTTTTCCGGCTTCAGAGTAAGTCCTGATGACATGATGGCCTCTAGTACTGTTGCAAGCCGCCTAAGATGATCGTCGAAATTGGCGGCGAAGACAACGACGTCATCCAAGTAAACGAGACAGGTCTGCCACTTCAATCCTGCTAAAACCGTGTCCATCACCCGTTGGAACGTTGCGGGCGCCGAGCACAGTCCAAATGGCATAACCTTGAACTCGTAGAGGCCGTCCGGGGTGATGAAGGCGGTCTTTTCGCGATCTCTCTCGTCGACTTCTATTTGCCAATAGCCAGACTTGAGGTCCATCGACGAGAAGTATTTAGCGTTGCAGAGCCGATCCAATGCGTCGTCTATCCGTGGAAGGGGGTATACGTCCTTCTTCGTGATCTTCTTCAGACGACGATAATCGACGCAGAAACGTAAGGTTCCGTCCTTTTTTTCACCAGGACAACAGGGGACGCCCATGAGCTTTTCGACGGCTGGATGATGTCGTCGCGCAGCATTTCGTCGACTTGTTCTCTTATAGCTTCACGTTCTCGCGGCGAAACTCGGTAAGGGCTCTGGCGGAGTGGTCGAGTGCACTCCTCGGTGATTATGCGATGCTTGGCGACTGGTGTTAGTCGAATCCTCGATGATGTCGAAAAGCAGGCTTTGTATCGTCGGAGCAGACTTCTGAGCTGTTGCTGCTTGCCCATGGGGAGACTTGGATCAATGTCGTAGTTTGGTTCGGGAACCATGGTCGTCGGGGCAGATGCGGCGGAATCCGAGAGGACAAACGCATTACTGGTTTCCAGAATTTCCTCAATGTGCCCGATCGTCGTGCCCTTGTTGATGTGCTTGAACTCCTGGCTGAAGTTTGTCAGCAACACTTCAGTTTTCCCTCCATGCAGTCGAGCGATCCCTCTTGCGACGCAAATTTCACGGTCTAGCAATAGACGTTGGTCGCCTTCGATGACGCCTTCTACGTCAGCGGGTGTTTCCGTGCCAACGGAAATAACAATGCTGGAACGAGGCGGGATGCTCACTTGATCTTTGAGCACACTCAAGGCGTGGCGACTACGAGGGCTTTCCGGCGGTGTCGCTTTATCTTTCGACAGCGTTATAGACTTCGACTGCAGGTCGATGATTGCGCCGTGTTGGTTCAGGAAGTCCATACCGAGAATGACGTCTCGTGAACACTGTTGGAGGATAACGAAGGTGGCAGGGTAAGTCCGGTTATGAATGGTTATTCTTGCCGTGCATAGTCCAGTCGGCGTGATGAGGTGTCCTCCAGCGGTCCAAATTTGAGGGCCTTCCCATGCGGTCTTAACCTTCTTCAACTGGGCGGTGATGTGTCCACTCATTACGGAGTAATCGGCCCCTGTGTCTACTAAGGCGGTAACTGCGTGGCCGTCGAGAAGCACGTCGAGGTCAGTGGTTCTTTGTCTGGCGTTGCAGTTAGGTCTTGGCGTCGGATCACGGCTGCGTCGCGTTAAACTGAAGCTGGAACGTCGCGTCGTCACGTAGTCTTTTGTCGGTGTAGTCCTGGCTTTCTGACTTCGTCGGGATGGCGCCGTGTCATTATTATGTCATGGAGATGGTCTCATCGGCGTCGGCGTCGGAGGATATTCGTCAGTTCGACGAGCAACCGCACCTCCATCGGTTGCTGCTTTTAGTTTTCCGGATATGGGCTCGCAGACCGGCCCCGGGCTGGGCCAGTGTATGGTCGGCGCTGCGGCGACAGGTAACGGCCTGGTGACGGCGAACTGGACGGTCGTCGAGGGCTCCACTGAGTGGCGGAGAGGTAGTCGGCGATATCGCGAGGTCGTTCGCCACTCTGTGGTCGCGGCGCGTTCACGGCGAACCCTCGGAGTCCCATCTCCCGGTATGGGCATCGGCGGTAGATGTGCCCGGCTTCTCCGCAGTGATAGCAAAGCGGGCGATGGTCAGGGGCGCGCCAAACGTCAGTCTTCCTTGGAATGCCGCGTGGGGTGACGGGTTGGCGTGCTGGCGGCGGGGTTGGTGGTGGACGACGGAACTGTGTCGTCACTGGGCCCTGCCGTGGGCGCGGAGGGGGAACGTGACGGCGGGCTGCAGCAGCATATGTCATCGCTTGCGGCTGAGGCTGCGGCGATTCAGGGGCTACTCCGAGTTGTTGTTGGAGCTCCTCACGTACGGCGTCGGCAATCGAAGCCACTTGAGGCTGCGGTGGCGGGAACAGCTTTTGTAGTTCCTCCCGCACGACCGCTCGGATAGTCTCGCGCAGGTCGTCGGTGGCCAGTTACTGAATTCCTGTGTAGTTGGTAGAGCTCGTGCGGCGGTTGAATTGCCGGTTCCGCATTTCGAGTGTCTTCTCAATGCTGGTGGCCTCACGAAGGAACTCTTCTACGGTCGTCGGTGGGCTTCGTATCATTGCACCGAAAAGTTCCTCCTTTACACCACGCATCAGCAGGCGGACTTTCTTCTCCTCGGACATTTCCGGGTCGGCGTGGCGGAACAGGCGGTTCATTTCTTCCGTGAATATGGCGACGTTCTCGTTAGGTAGCTGCACTCGGGCGTCCAGCATAGCTTCGGCCCTTTCCTTGCGCACGACGCTTGTAAAGGTGCGCAGGAAGCCGGTACGGAACAGGTCCCATGTTGTCAATGTCGACTCCCTGTTCTCGAACCACGTTCTGGCGGCGTCTTCTAGGGCGAAGTATACATGCCGCAACTTGTCGTCGGAGTCCCAGTTGTTGAAAGTCGCGATTCGCTCGTACGTCTCCAGCCAGGATTCCGGGTCTTCAGTTGCTGCTCCATGGAAGGTCGGTGGGTCCCGAGGTTGTTGCAGGACAACGGGGGTCGCTGGGGCAGCCATTGGGGTTGTCTTGGCCACGATCTTCTTGGTCTTCTCTGGTAGAAGTCCGTGTTCCGGGGGCAGCTGTTGTAGACGACGGCTTACTCGATGGTCCGTGACTACGTTGGTGCTCTCTTTACGGTCCGGGCTTGGATCACGGCTTTTCGGGGGCATCCGGTACATGGACCAAAAGCACCTCCACCAGATGTCACGTGGTCGTGACTTCAAAGAACACAGTAGCAATACTGTGAACGACAAAACTAACTTTTATTGGGCGAACCTGTGCCCACAAAACAGGCTACACTTAAGCACAACGATAGCGGCGAACACGGTCGGCGATCGTCGAAAATCTGATCAGCGGGTCAAGCGCGTCGGCTTTTATAGAGCAGTCGTCGAATGTTCCAGACTAATCGTTCGGACCCGCGTGCCTTCCACAAAGTTCTACACCATTCACGTTACGCGATGAAATCAGATAACACAAGGTTCGGCGACAACAGAAAGCCGGGTAGAAGCATCGATAACTTTCCAGAAACTTCGGATACATGCAGGCGCGTTCCGCGCTGCGCGATTACAGATGTTAAGCGGCGAAACGTGCTCGCCCGATAAAGATAAGTACACATGTCAATATTAAAAGCTCGCATGCACATCAGAAAGGCGATGACATGCAACTGCCCTTCTCGTACCACTTTAGCAGATGTAGCGGACGCGCCTATCGTTCTCTTCGCCCTGTTGCTTGCCTTAGCTCGACTCGACTTCGTTGGCAATGTCGACAAGTTAGTAATCGAACACTACGGTTTGAAAGCAATGATCACATATTCTAGTGGAATTTAGCATACTGGAAAATAATGATTGGACAAAAGTGGGTTTGAGGCGTGTCTTTTTTTTTATGTTACTATCGTCATTGTCATCATTTTCAAATGACATTAGTTTTCGCCGTGTGACAGGGGTATAAGCCTAATTATCGTGATCGTTTCAATCATGTTTCATTTACATAGCTGCTTCATGAGCATTCAAAATATTTAGGTACCATATTTTCCAAACCATAGGTGCCACCATTTTCTTTTCATTTTCGTCCAAGCGTATTGTAGAACAGTGTAATTTAAATATGCAAGACCAACATGAGACATTCTTTTTCTCCAGCAATGTACTTGCAGTTTATTTTGTCTGCTAGAATGTGTGGCTCATAAAATTTTTTTTACTGAAGTTTAGTGCCCTGAAATGGGTAAGTACGACATTTTAGGATAAGTGTATAAACATGCACAATCGCATTTCACGATGCTGACCCAAGTTAAGATAGATGCATCTTATACAATGAGTTATATACACATATTTTTTCTTTGAAAGTTGTGAAAAGAGGGGGGAAAGGGGGTGACTTGTACAACAGTTCAAATTATAGTCCAGAAAATATGGCACATGGTTTGTGAGCCCTACATATAGTAGAGTAAAATACAACTTGAGCTGATGAAAGTTTCACATGGAAAGCACATCTGCTGTGGATGACCTACAGTAGTGGCGAGAGGTCGCAGTTTCATCGATGTCTGTAATACTTGCACTTCAGTTTAGGCAAAATGGCAGACATAATTATGTACAATGGACCTTAAGTAATCCCAAGTGGAAATTATTCCAGCTTACTGCTATTTTGAGACATTGAATCCCACTAGGATCATAAGTCATACCAATACAGTTAACTGAAAGCCTGAAAAATAAAACAGAAAAAGAAAAAGCCACAGTCTGCTGCGTGGCCTACAGTGCACCAGGAGGCACTACACCTTCCTGCTTGGTACATGAAGTGATGCAAACAAGTATAAAATAACTAAAGTCGTTGCCTGCAATAAGAATAGCCATATAGGTCAAATATAGGCCACTGGCTGTGCCAAGGTAGTTGTTACCGCTGTGAATTTGGAGAACGGTTCCCTTTTTTCTCTCTCTCTCTGAACCCTTCAGGCATTGATACAATGTAGCAAAATGATAAACATGTTTATGATGTCATTAACTATAATGCCCTGCAGTCAGTAAAGGTGGCCTCGAATTATGTGGAAATTATGAATTTCAAATGAATTTCATATGCTCCAAGTTCATTGCATGGTCTGGCATGAGTATTGCCTTGTATTTGGGATGTTGAAAACTCAACAACCACTCTTTATGTATTATAAAGCAGGGCAAAAGCGGTTTCTTACCAGCAATAGCAGCTCTTTCCGACTTGGACAGAAAAACACGACCCAGTTCAAAGTCGTGGCCTCTGTGCTTGAATTGGAAAACCACATACACACCTGTGTTGTCTTCAGTCACAGCCATTGCCGCAAAACATCTTTTTCCACACTTGACACTTGAAGGCCGCTTCAGCTTTTGTTTACTTGTAGCTGTGGAAAAAGATAACTGGGTAGTTTATTCTAACTTAAGCACTGGACTTCCAACACATGCTTAGTGGTGGTTCTACTACACCATTTAGCTACAATTCAACTTGCCTGAAACCTGGCTACGCGAACTGCGCAAAGGTGTGGTATTTTCACGCTTTCAGGGCAACGCAGCGTTTTCAGCAGGGGTACGAGAAGACTTAAATATAAGAAACAAATAGTGAACGTGCAAGTAATTCAGTTTGAGATGGATCATCTACTAGACTTTTCAAATATTGAGTAATATTTGCAGTAATGCAATGGATTGCCCGAGGTCAAAGCATTGCATGCAGCATTTCAAGGGCACTTGGTTTGTCTCGAAACAAGAACAAATAAAACAAATCTGGGTTTTTACATGCCAATACCACGATCTGATTATCAGGCATGCCTCTCTCAGTATAAGTTTCGCCCTGGCTGTCAACACCAATCGAAGCAATTACTATATGCAATGCTAACAGGGTACGGTGACAAAAGCAGCATTCATAGCAAGCACAACGGCATGCGCTAAGACCCATTGACCACTGGAAGGCACACAGTTTGCATTGCATACATGTGTTCTTGCACGTGGTTCAGAACTGTATGGCAATTTGTGATCTTTTAAGTACAGGAACTAACTTCTGTGCACACTTGTGATAGTTGCTGACTAGTGAAAAGAGGGGGAGGTTACTTGTGCCAGGTTCAAATTATTGTCCGGAAAATATTGTATATGGTTTGTGAGCCCTGCATATAGTAGAATAATATACAAGTTAAAGTGATGAAAGCTTCACATGGAAAGCAGATCTGCTGTGATCTTGTGGACTCGTACAGCAGTGCTTCATCAGTTATCAAAAACTCGTACTAATGATCTCGGAAACAATTGCCAATCGTACCAATATATTAACACCAAGCTTCCTGTAACTGCTTGCAGCCCATATCACAATCGCCAAAAGCTAATTTCATGGCACACTACCCTGACCATTGGCCCTAATCAGCACTGCTTCATCAGGTCGATTGGGTATCAGTAACTAGAGCTACAGTTAGCTGATGAATCGACTCGTATCTATTTGCAGAGGCCAGCAAACCACCTTGTAACAAAATTGAGTGCATGGAATGGTAGCAATGGTTTGTGTCCACCACTGCCATCTTTGCATCCATTTGTGCTATGGCACCTCCTTCTGGACGCCGTTCATAGCCTCGCGGCAGTCTCTTGTAGAGCTTCTTGCATTGTTATCAGGTGTAATACACTTGTGCATATGCCATAGTGCATATGAAAGCACATGTGTCATTTGCAATGCACATAAGACATTCACCTTCACTTCTTTTGTTATGTGTGACAGAGCAAATTGTTCTAGTGCAGTTGTAATTTCTTGCCTCTCCGACGCCTAGGCACACAGCTGCTTTCATTAGCCCACAAAATTTTTATTTATTTACAAAGGCTTTCTACCTACTCAAATGAAAGTACTTGCAACATACTGGCATGGTAGTAATTGGCTGGTTCTGGGTGCTAAAATTTTCTTAAATGTGTAAGCATTTCTATGCTTACCAAACGTCCATCACGCAAGATAAAAATGTGGGCCGATCCCAGAGATAGTGCAATACTGGGCCGACCCACGGCGGAGGTGAACAGCCTTCAAGCACCCAACAAAGTGAAAAGTGCATACAATATAGATAGAGCATGCAGCAGCGAGTGGCTTTACCTTTGTTCTGCCTGTCGCTACCACGAGATCAAAGCAGCGCTCGCAAATCTCTCAGCACACACCGCACCCTGCACCTTTCGCAGATCGCTTTCAAGATATGGGCCCGCTCTTCAAGGCAAAGCAACGAGAACACGGAGTTCAAGATATGGTCCACGCGGCGCATAATGGTTTGACGTGGATGGATAAGGCACTAAAGAGCATTATCAGCTTATAATGATCAGAACGTCATCAGCACACCTGGCGCCGCCGTCTGCAGCAGTCCGTGTTGCTGCGACGCTGCTGTTTATACCGGTCATATTAACTTCCATAACACTCTTTTTTGTTCAAGTACCCTAAAGAGCCCAGGAGGCATAGGGGTGGGGGATGTTACGATTGGCCAGCGGGGATAGTGACCTTCTGGCTTCACTGCAATGAATCGCTTCGTGAAGCCAACAACACGCCCCCTTCGAATAGCCCTTCGGAGCCAGTAAGGCTAGACACGTTTGGCGGACAGGATTGTTAGCTGGTTCGCTGTCACCTTCAGGGACCAATTGGAGCAAGAAAACTCCTGGAAATGTTGGTTCTATGGCATTCCCCCATGTACTCTGGTAATAGTCACGGTCATGACAGATTCAGCAGCAAACTGCAGAGTCAGCTCAGGAACGACATGCCAGCTTGAGTCAAGCGTGACAACACCTGTCTATGAGGCCTCACTGGTTTTGGTGTGTTCAGTAAAACAAAAGTGCAAGAGAGTGTGTGAACCTTCGCCCTCAAAGGCGGGTACTTCGACGACTTTGGACGCTTTGGTTGGATGAAGGTTGGATGGCAGCTTTCCCTGGCCTAGGGATCTAGTAAGGACAGAGAGTGTTTAAGCAGACATTTTCGGCTGTTCAGTGTGCATTTCAGTCATGCTAGACTGATCAGATGTAATGTTCTCCACCCTTCATGTAGATATTGTAAATAAATCCCCTACTCCTCATTCCTCCCTTCAACAACATCCTTAGCATGAATGAGTCGGACGATGGTATGGGCCAGGTACCCTTTTCATGGCAGACACCATCTCTTACAGGGATTACAATGAAAGGAGCAAAACATACCAAAAGTACACAACTAAACAAGGAATATGAATTGGAACAACATGAATTAGTGCAAAAAAACGACTTATTACAGGGTATATACAATGTGTGAAAAAACATAGTAATGACGAGGTTCAAGGTTCCTAAAATACTTGACTTATCACAATGAGCTGTTTTACATTACAAAACAATGGGAAAAAATTTAAGTATACATTACTAAACAGGAAAGCAAAATTGCATATTAAATAAGAACATCAAGAAATGCAACTGGAACGGAACAGCAAAGTAAGAGGTAGTTCAGATTTCTAGGAACAACTTCAAATTATGTACAAATGAGTCGTGACAAATAGCGAGGAGAAGAGGTGAGTGGAAAAACGGATTAGTGTGGGTGAAGATGGGTGCGATTTTAAGCTTGTGATCAAGCCGTCAAGACACATGTCACGAGCTAGTCTCATATTTAGAGTCACGTGGGACAACCGATTGGAGTAAAGTTTATGAAAGAAGGACAATAGTGTCAGAAGCCTGCATATATTGAGAGGAGCTAAATTAATCTAATATTTGATTTCTGTAACTAGATGTATGCGAGTAGTTTCTTGTGATGAAGCGAGCAACATTATTTTGCAGAGACTCTAGTTTGTGTTCGAGGTAGGCCTCATGTTTGGATTCCAAATTAAGAAGGCATATTCGATTTTAGAGCATACTAAAGTGGTGTAAGCCAGAAATTTGGTCTCGGAGTTAGCCGAGTGCAAATAGTGCCTTATGAAGCCAAGTGATCTGGTTGCTTTAGTAGAGTGTTCTAGTTTGCCGTTTTTACACTCGGCTAAGCAGCTGAGCGGAGCGAAAGCGTGAATGCACATGCGCCCTCCGCTTAGCTGCAAGCAGGCTGGTGGAGTCAGAAACACGGTCCACTTACAAGCTGCCTAAGCAGAAGGTTGCTGCCATTTTTTTCTAGCAAGGGTGGTCGATGCACACACCCACTCTGGCACGTGCATCGAGGCACCTTGCCTGCCTTGCTCTTTACAAGACAGATTTGCACAGACGAAGACTTATGTCTGCTAGAAGGTGCGCATGCTGACCCATTTGAAAACCTCGCAGCGCGGGAGTATGTGATGCATGCTGTGCAACATGTTGGCATCAGAAAGGATCAGATTGGATGCAAAATGCAAGCTCGCTGGCTATCACGTGGCATTTCCCAAGATGGGGCTTTATTTTCCACTGGATAAAATGGACCAGTAATGCATTACAAGTTCACGTTTAGATGCTTTATGGACAAATAAGCTATATGTATTCATTTTACTTATAAAAGCTTTACTTATAAGTTTTACTTATAGGTGCTTTTATTTTGTTTCATTACCCTGAATTTGGCCAGAAGGCACTGCAAATACGAAAGGAACATCAAGCGGAAAGCCAGAGAGGCCGAGATAATCTCGTGGCTGGCGGCAATGGAAAATAAACCTGCTATGAGTAACTACTGAAGAGGAAATAACAATATCGGGAAAGAAACAATCTATTATAACTCAAAGGGAAGCTTATTACTTTCTGAAATGAGCTCGGGATGCCTTAGAACACGCACTTATACAGCAAGATATAAGAAGGAAGAAGCATGTGCTTGCTGCGGTAAAGCTAGGGAAACAATAGAGCATGCTTTACTAGAATGTGAAATATCTCCCCAGCAGTAGATTTGGGCACCACTGGCCTATATACCATTAATAAAATATATCCAGAGAGGGAGATTAAGATGGACTGCAATGATTGTAATGGCATCATTGGAATCAGACATATGCTGGCGGGGTGTCCCGCGACTCTCCCCAAACTCGTTGAAGAATGGACACAGTGGGAGAAAAGGATTCAAAGCCCATTGTTTCAGGACCAACTAAGGGCAGTCCAGGGGGCCCATGATGTCGCTGAAAGGCTTGGCCTGACAGTGCCAACGTGGGAGCGGCCCGCCTTGGCTTGAGAAGTCTAGCCTCCGGACATCATTACAATAAAAGTTTTCACACACATACACCACTGGCCTGCTTGAAGCCCTTGGGTTCAGCAAGAGCAGAGGGAAAGTAAAAATGTATGCAGTAAAGATTGGTAAGCAGCGAATGGAAGATTGGTGGACAAAAAGTAGGGAAACGTCAAACAACAGAGGCTTGCAAAGACAAAGTTCAGAAAGTTTGGTTATGGGAAGTCATCGTGGGTTTTTTTTTCTTTGTTAACATAGGTAGAACATTAGGCAATACAAGAGCTTCATGGCGCAACCCACACATCTTTCCAAAGGGGACACTCGTAGCACCTATCCATCCGTCCCTCTGCTCCGCTAGGCTATACATACAACTAAAACATGCAATCACCCACCACTCCACCATGTGGCTTAGCGGGGCAACTTGGAGCGGGGTGGACCGTAATGACACTAAACTAAAACACTCTAGTGAAAATCACATCTACGCAAATGTTCCATGACAGATCGGATGACAAATGAACACCCAGATATTGTGAATACCGAGGCTACGGGCATGTTTTATAATTATGCAATTGCATAACACGGGTTTAGCTGTAGTCCCGAATCTGATAGCTTTTGTTATATTAATGTTGATTTCCGCTTGCTTACTGCCCCACTTACGGAGATTGTCTAAGTAAGATGGAAGGTAGCAGGTGTCCTCAGGGTTAGTAGATCACGCAATCATCAGCAAATAGTCTATGAAACGCCTACCATTACTAATATCGTTAATATAATCTAAAAACAAAATAGGCCTGAGCATGGAACCTTGCGGTACTCCAGATTTTACATGATTTAATGGAGACAAATGGTCATTGATGAAAACTGATTGCTACCGGTTAGTTAAAAAGATGGTAGTCCACCTAGTTATCCTCACATGTTAAGATCTGTCAGTTTTATGAATAAGCCAGAATTGAGGAACCTTGTCAAAAGCCTTCGCGAAGTCTAGAGATATTACATCGATTCGATAAAAAGAATGAGTGGAGTTATGCAAGTCATTAATTCAAATCAATCGTGTAAAGGTCCATGCCGACTGATAAAGAAAAAGTTATGTTCTGTAAGAAACTTCATTAGAGCAGATGAAATGATGTGTTCGAGAAGTTTGCAGCACATGCTGGTTAAAGAAATTGGTCTGTAATTTGATGGGTTAGACTAATCACCATATTTAAATATGAGAATTATGCAAGCTGCCTTGCAATCATTTGGGACGCATCCCGTGTCAATACATTGCTGAAAAAGCTTGGCTAAAATGCGACATATTGCAGGTTTGGATATCTTAAGAAGCTTAGGGCAGATGCCATCACGACCAGGAGCAGAGTTAGTTGGAAGACAATCGATACAGGACTGTACTACTTCAGAAGCGACATTAATGTTGTGCATGCTTGAATGCAAAATAGGGGCCTGAAAGCTACTAGGTACAGGAGTCTCATCCGTGAAAACGGATGAAAAAAAACTTGTTGAATTCAATAGCAACACGTGCCAGAGAAAGAATGTTACCATCCTTAGATAACGGTACCGTCAAGTTTGATAATTTGGGTTTCCTAAATTTTTGTGTCATTGCTAAGCATGTCTGAAATGTCATGGTTGAAAAATTTACCTTTGGCTGTTGTTGTTACGGTCCTGCATAAGTGTGCGTGCTCACGATAGGGCCTGCAATCTTCCACAGATGCTCATAGTTCAGCTCTGCAATATATAGGTTTCACATGCGTCGCAAACCAAGTGCTTTCTGTGCAGGCTGTTATTTTGAATTTTGGAATATGCTTTTCTTTTTAAGTGTGATCAGCCCATTATGAAGAAAAACCCAGTTTGTGTTTATGTTGCAATGAGGGAATGACTGCAAGAAGCCGACAGAAAAGGTGGAAAGGTCACTAACAAGCCCGCTGACATTCACGCGGGTGTAATCAAATATTAATTTCTTTCTATTTTCATGTTTCTTTAGGGCACCTATGAATTCACAATGCAAGATATTGTGGCCACTGATACCATCCAATACATTTTCCGTAACATGATTTGGTTCTGTGGCTAGTATGAGGTCAGAGTGAATCACCATGAGTGGGAACAGAAACAATTTGATGCAAATTGAAAGTTGAGAGCATGTCAGGAAAATATTGGCATTGACGTTTTTCTTGTGCCATACAGGGGTCGGCATCAATGCCATTCAATATTGGGATAGTCGAAATCGCCGACAAGAAATATTGGTGATGTCGGGTACTTGTTCTGGACAAAACTTAAAGACTTGTTTAGATAATCCGGAAAGTAGTGGGATGAATCAAGTGGACGATAGCAGACTCCAATGACAGAGGTAAAATGTGTGGGCAGACAGAGAGCAACCCTTACAATTTTGAGGCAGGAATTAGTTTCAATAACGCAAGCTTCCGAACTAGATTTTACTGCGATTAACACACCGCCACCTCTCGATTCAGTTTTACGTTTTCTAAATAATGAAAACTGACGAGACAAGGACGATCCAAAATGTCGAATGACAACCAGGTTTCAGTGCCTAGAACGTCTACTGAACAGGATTCAAGATAAGAACAGAGGTGATCTTGCTTACGAAATAAGCTGCGGAAGTTTGACACAAGAATTGACACACATGCATCACAGCGTTCATTTTTTACATCACTGGGTTCTCACGAGGACGTGACGTTTCGGGAGGGCACTTACTTCATTAGTGGTATGGTCAAAGACAAATCGTGTTGTTTAGTAGAAGCTTGTCAAACAGAAGTTTGAACCTTTAAGCGGGCTTCTGTTTGGAACGTCCGAAATCTCGGAGTTTCTGGACTGCATCCTCATTGAAAAATCCTTATCAATCCACATGAGACAATTCAAACCTTTTTTAGTTTAAATGCATTTTTCAGTATGTGTTTTCTTTTTTAAGTTTAGGAATTTCACAATTATCAGCCAAGTATAGCCTTGTCTTTTCTGTCCTATTCTATGGGTACGTTCAATTTCACCAGCTGCAATGCCTAAATATTTAGAAACTAACTCAGTTACAAGCCCTTCCTTTTCCTGCCACGTCTCTGAGTCTTGCTCAATGACTGCTTTAAAGATAAGGTTGTTGTGACGCAATCTGTTACTGAGGTCGTCTACCACCAAACTTGTGTTGCAATTGTCCTGATTTTATGCTTTCCAGTTTGTCCTGGGTGTCAAGCATATGAATTACCTCGTGACGCCAGAGGTTCCTTCCATTTAGGAAAGAAGTTCAGTAACATTCGTATTGGACGTCTTTTACTTTCCCTAAGATGTCTTTCTGAAATTTTCCATTACAGGCTGCCGTATCCTTGAAAATGAGTTGATAATGACATTGGGCTGCGTGGAGATGAGCAAGTGGTACAATGCTTAAGCGTACTTAAGTCCCAGAGGAGTTTCTGCATGAATTTTTCAATTGTTTATGAAGGTTTCTTACCTATTCAAAGAAAAGTGTTTGCAACATACTGACATGGTACTAATTGGCTGCTGCTGGCTGTTGGCCTTGGTGTCTTCCTTTGCTGTTGAGCAGCATTTAGTGAGTGCACAGTAATAATGAGCTGCACCAAATGGCTACACATTACTGCTGTACTACTCGAACTATTCCAAAAGGGCCAATTTTTCTGCTCCAACATGCACCATGACTACTTATTTCCTAGCCCAAATCCTTAACTGGCTAGGCCACCGCTGCATGCTGACACACCACCCACTGTGGGTGTGGGCTGTATTAGCCAAGTCTCAGTAAGACAAAAATAACTGTGGCACTGTTCTTTTTGAGCTTTGTTATTTAATGAAAAGGCTTTGAATTCAGGCCACCAGTGCCACAATAAAGTATTCCTATTCCAGCCGCACTACTTGTTAGAGCTGCATGCCACCTGCATTACTAGCTGGGCCAGTCACTAGAAATCGGGGGACTATAAGATTAGAGTAGAATCAAACAGAAGACATTTTTTTGATATACTGGCTTTGGACGTCCCCAAATTTTTGGGATGGGCCTGCTATAAATTTTACGTATTCATAACATGGGAAGGTTATGACGACATGTAACCCAGGCAGGCAATGCTTTTGGAAACGAACTTTAAACTTTGCCACTCTGACAGTGGTGAATAGAGTGATCTGTTGTCATCTTGGGCAGTACTACTTGCATCTGACCGCTGGATGTATTGTGTCACTGTTCATTATTTATTACATGTGCTTATAACATGTTCTCCAAAAAGATGTTCCAATCATTGGTGCAATCTACTAATACCAGCTACTTTCGCAATGTCTCTGTAGGCATCTCTTTAAATCCTTTTATGTCTAACACGATACACGAGGACTCCCCTGCAATCACTGACACAGAAATAGTACAGTGTAGTTCTAAAACAAATGTGCTTAACTCATATTGGTGACAACAAATAGTTTAACATTGGTGCTGTCATAGGTCTGGTTTGCGATTACAGCCGATGTCTTGTGGTTGATTATAGGAGTTCTTTAACAGCAAGGTCCAGCATTACTAGAGCTTTCTTTAAAGGGCAGCCACTTGGACAGTGGTACACTTGGACTCAGGTCTAAGTAGTTTAATATTGATGCATAGGCTTTGAGGTGACCAGGGTCAGGCTAGTGTATACAATTTTTATCCTGTTCTATTTTCTTTCGCATCACTCGCACTTCATTCAGTGTTACTGCATAGATGGTGTGTTGAATGATAGGAAGGAAATAGAATCATATGTATAATCTTGGCCAAGATGGCCTTGGAGTATGTTTAAGCCCAACTTTAGGCACACATGATTCCCAGCTTGGGTGAGCATACCGAGATAACTGTCCAGGTTGAGGTTCATTCCGATATGCTGTTAATGCTTCTTTGAGTAATCGTATAAACATGACTGAACAAAAATCTCTGTGGTTTTTAAAAACCCATCAAAGCCAGAGACTCAGACTGGTGGTCATGATACGGGCACTTCACGATACCTTGTGAAGCATAACTTCCAGACCGGTGACAGACGAAGTAGAAATGCTTCTTTTTCAGGTGGCCGCAAGTCTCTGTACTTGTCCTTGCAATGAAGTGACTGCGTGTGTCTTTCTCCACCTTTTCCTTCTATGACTTGAAAGCTGATCAGGATAATAAAATAAAGCAAATGTTACATGTATGCAGTGTGTCAAGGGGAATCAGTTTATTGTAAGCCCACGTTGGCTGTGCAGAATATCTTATGGGGTAATTTAGAAGAAGAAAGAAGATTAAGTACCCTGGACACTTGTATGTTCAGTCTGCATTTCAGGGTGTGTAATGCACAGAACTAGCGTTACAAAGTTGAATCGTAGACATGTTGTGGAACTCGGTAGTTATGAAGAAGAGGTTCAGTGACATCTTTTCTCTTTTCCTGATGAGGATCAAGCATTTGTTTTTCTCAGGGCAAAATTTTAGAGCGAAGCATAATGGAATTGAAGAAAAAGAAGATATAAAAAAGTGACAAGAATGATGTTGCTTCTTGTTCATTTTTAAACTATGCTTTGTTTGAGTACATTTTGCAGCTTTCATACAGAGATCAAACTCCTGCGAAGACAGTATGTATAGAAACTGTAAGCTAATTTGCTTTATTAATTTGAGGTTGACACTGTGACATGGCGTCTAATTATAGCAGCACAAAGTGACTGCCATCAAAAATTTTTTCGTGAGCAACGCCAAGAACTGCATGAAATGACAACTGAAAATGACAACTCTACATCTTACAAATTTCCGTTCTGAACGAGAAAGAAAATACAGAGAATCATACCTTATCTATAAGTTCAAAGCATTGCAACAAATAGGCATAAACATTTCAAAAGGAGCTTTATAATCTATCCGCTATGCTAAACTTCAAGCTATAGGCAACAACACTTAGTTTGGTTTCTTGGCGTATCCTTCTTTTTTTCTTTCCTCTTCTTTTTCTCAGCCGGCGTGTCAGACGCCGTTGACATGCCGGCTAACACGCGTGCGTTGGCACGTGGTTGACACCATGTTTTCCCCGTGTTTTAACTGAACAATTAGTAGATTTAAATTTTTTGCACAATGGGGATTCAGGAAATATAAAACTTCGACAGGAGCTATCATTAGAACTAGTGTACAGTACTTCTAGCACTTCTTTAATCAAACAATGCAAAACTTGCACTTTAGTTGACTCAGCTTTTACTTATTGTGTTAAGATTGATATGAAGTGCTACTTTGTTTTTTCTGCTGTGTGTACATGTTTTTAGACGCAATCCTTTCCATTGTATGGCGTTCTCGCTCACACAAAGCCATGTACTCGATTGCAGATCGACCTTAGGCAGAAGTGCAATCTCATACCTGTGCACTTGCCTCTATTCATTAGTGTGCAATACCGCGCAAGCCTGTGCATAACTATACAATGACTGTAAAACATATGAAAGCTCCAGCACCAGTTTAAGGCACAAGATTAGACCAGATTTCTTGAACAGAAAAGCTGATTTAACACATTATTAATGTACAAGGAGGCTTGTCCATGCTACCTAACCTGACAACTATTGCTTCTAGACCCTAAAGAATGCAGTAAAAAAAAAAAGTAGGTGCTTGCTGCAATGGGGAGAAACAAATTTTTCCTGTACCATAATATAGGTGCTTACCCATTTCCAAGTTTGCAAAGCGAGTGCTTTCCTGCATGGCATGGCCACCACTATGGCTAATATTCATGCTACCAAATCTGCATATATTGTATCGCATGGTTTACCTTACAGAAGTTGGGAACTAGAAGCAGGGTTCATACTTTGTATATTTGTTTTCTTTCTTTCATTAGTTAAAGTAAAAATAGCAAATCATTAACTTCATTCATGCTCCTCCAGTCACTTTTCTTTTATAGAATGTATTCTAGGGTTTTATGCGCTAAAACCACGATTTGATTATGAGGCATGCCATAGTGGCGCAGTCCGGATTAATTTTGACCACGAGGGGATCTTTAAAGGGACACTAAAGCGAAACAATAAATCAGTTTAGACTAATGAAGCATTGTTTGAGAACCCTGCAGGCAGTGATTTCAAAAAAATAGTTTGATTATTAGATGAGAAAATGAAGGTCCAAGTATCAGTATTTGAATTTCGCGCCGAAATCCCAGCGCCGGTACGTTAGCGTGACGTCAGGGATTCCAAAGTATGCTTTCGCATTTGGGCCGCGTTGGCTGAATAAAGGTTCCTGAAACTTGCGATGTTTAATATTTGGTTCCTTTAGAACTCAATATAGTCAATCTGTACCGCTATATGTAATTAGTAGGCCCTAGAAGATGCCATCAAAATCCACAACGTCACAGCCCCCAGGTGCGGGAACTCAAGTAGGCGTCGCAACCCGTATTTCGTTCTTGCGCTTTTTCTGGCTTACCAAACGTCTTATCATTGTAACAGTGGTGTTTTTGGTGTTGTAGAACGGTAATTTACTGATGTAGAAGAAATAATTTTTCACTTTAGTGTCCCGTTAACGTGCCACACAGGCGTTTCTTGCATTTCGCTCCCATCTAAATGCGGCCGCTGCGGCGGGTACATTTTTTTAAAACTTAAATATGAGATTCCTAAAAAAGATCCATCACCAATGATTCTGCATTGTTTCGATTCAAAACAGCAATGATAAGCATGCAATTTAATGTATGATGGTATAAGTTGCAGCTAGTGCATGGTCAGATAAAATGTTAAGCATGAAAGCACCATAAATGAGCACATTTCAAGCAATAAGTGAACAAGTGAATCATTCACTCTGCAAGCCCGTAATGCAAAAATAACAGGTGCAGCGGTAATCACGCGTTGCTTTGAGAGAATAAGCAAGTGTCTTACCTGGCATTGTCAGAAAGTGATACCTCTCATATTCCGGCTCGAAGAAATGCACGCTGATATGGCGGTACTCCAGTTCTTTCAAAGTCAGGGCTACTTCACACTCGTCGCAGTTGTACTTCGGGTGAGTGATTTTGTGCACAAGTTTTATGTGCCTCTGCAGACTGCGATTGTTCGCTAACCGCCGGTCGCAGTACTGACATTCAAAGGAAGCAACTTTCGCCATTGCGAGACCGCGAAGAGAAGCATGGGGTTTCCTAAAAACCGATTACATAACTATGCTCAGTGCGTGCAAGCGGGCCTTTTATATCTGCGGGTGCTCTGACCATGGAGGAAAGAAAAAGCTGAGAGATGCTGACGTCACTCTTTGCGAAGCATGAGTGACGTCGGAAGGCGTGGCAGATATCCTCTCTTGTGCATATCTCTCTCCTCCGGCCCGCAACCACGCACGAACTGCGTGGGCTGCACGGGCGCGCCTGTAGCAATCCGAAAGCATCTACTATTCTGACAGAAGATGCAATCGCGATGTAACGTTGGCGAAGTCTGAGTACTCTGCCCTGGCATTGAAACAAGTTTAAAATAAACTCCGCACATTAGACCGTCATGTTGGACTCCGCAACTTTTGCGGGATTTTGTGAAAAGCAATATGGTTTATTGGTCCAGCCAACTGAAACTGTCCTGATGGCTTCTAGACCCACCATGTTGTATTAGTGGTTTTGGCGTTGCGCTGCGAAAGTGAGGTTGTGGGATCACATCTCGGTCGTGGAGGCCGCATTTCGACGGGGTTCGACGAAGTAAAAATGCAATGCCCGTGTACCGTACGTTGAATACATGTTAACGAATCCCGCGCGGTGAAAATTAATCTGCAGTTCACCGCTACGGTGTTCCTCATTATCAGTTCTTGGCTTTGGCACGTGAAGTGTCAAAATTTGAATGTTTGATTAACCGCAGGTACGGTGGCTGCCTAGTTCCTGCGTCATTTTAGATTACCTTTATCGTTCATTTCTACCTTCGTTTCCTCTGTTTGGGCTCCCTGGGGCTAGACCATAGTGGTTATGGCTAGACGCGGCGATGACAAAATCAAAGAGTCTAGAAGTTCAGGACAACATTCATTTGGGCTAAATGGTGCATACTTGATTTAGGAAGGAACAGCGCCAACGAAGACGTTCACAAGTGGGGAGAACGACACAGGACAAGCACCATGTTAAAATTGGCTCCAAGGCGCTGTCAATACAGGTTAAGAAAATGTTAGTAAGCACCGGGGCTACGCAGGATTCAATACAAATCCCTTGTCTTTGTCGATAAAACTTGTTCTCGAAAGAGATTAACGTCACATCAAGGTAAAATTCTAGCATTTTCATAAAATTATATATTGACGCGCCAGAGGAGTTTTGGAACTCTACTGCACCGTTACTTTCTATAGCATCTCTGACAGAACGAAATAAGGCATCGTGGGGCACAGAGTAAAACAAGTCTTCAACATCTACTGAAAACACATAACCATTGGAAGTACATTCCTCAAGAAACCTAACATCTTTTGAACTCGTTGTGGCGTACGGATCTTGAACTTTAAGGGATGTGAGGTGCTTTTGAAGAAACTTGCTTAACACAATCAGCCAAGTTCGATTTTCGCTGACCACTGTTCTGAATGGCACGGACAGTTTGTGCGTTTTGGCCGTAAAGAACATGGAAAGGGCATTGCTTTTGCTGTTACCAATGTCATTGGCCAGCGTGCTCAGATCTAATTCTTTGCACATCGCAGCCGCCTTGCCTCTCACTCGCGTCACACTAGCTTTCAGAGGGATGAAGTTCTTTGCAATTGCTTCGCGGCCTCTTTTTTGAAACTCTTCCTTGGTGAGCACCACAAACCCACCATACTTGTCAGCTTGAAGAAGCCGGAGTCTATTCTTCCTGAAATACGACACGACTTTTCCCATAGAATCTTTGCTAGTCAACGTGTTAGTGCTGGTCGTAGATCTTATAAGCGTATCCACACCATCCAGAAGGCATCTTTCACGGTTTTCTTCCAATGCCTTTCCTGCTATGCGCCTATTAAGCGCCAGGAACCCATGTGCTTCTATCCGTGGCTCGTGGCTGAATTTCAGACCTTTGTTCAACACATGCCTGACATCGTTGGGAAGATCAACGTCTCCGATGACTGTCACCAGCCTTTCCGGGGGCTTCTTGTCCTTCAGAGAAGACGACTGTAAACACTGGTTCAGTGTCTGAGCCCATCAAAATATATATGTATATATATATATTATAGAGAGAGAGAGAGAGAGAGAAAGAACAGCGCATTAGTAACTCCCAGTTATGGATATCCATACATTTGTTCCCGTGCGCAGGCATCATGTAATGAATGATTGTAGACCAAAAAATATTTCGAGTTTCTTTCCGGATAAATACATGAACATTAATAATGCCTTGGTTTTCATACTTATTAAGAAGTAAAGGAACATTGCAGGTTAGCGATTGCATTAGATAAATTGTTAGCCTTTTTGGCACGAGCCATCTATCCTGGCTGTAGTCCCGACAGTGATTTTACAAGTGAAGAGACTTTGTTAGAGGAAAAAAATATGAATAGAGTAAAGGAAAGCCATACAGATCTGGGAGTTTGAAATCGCGTTAAATTTGGTGAAATGTGGTGATGTGTGGAGGTACGGAACGTTAGCAATAATTCCGACGTCCACGTTTCTGAAGAAAAAGCTTGTGTTAGTGTTCACAGTGGTGCCCCACACATGCATGCAGTAGTTAATATGAGACGCAAATAGTGCCTGGTAAACTTGTAATTTCAACTGTTCTGGAAAGAAATAATATTTTTAAGGCCGTTGTGGCTGGACCATCCCAATGAAGTGGAAAGGAGCGCGTTCGCTTTAGGAATGACATCGCAAGCCTCCAGACCAGAGACAAACAGGCTGGTATCATCCACATATAGAATGGTTGTTGCCTCGCTTTCTGCAAGGGTTCATCGAGCAATAAGGTTCCCAAAGAGCTCCAGCCGCACGGGAAGGTGCGAGGTGAAATCCGGCAACACTCATGCAGGCGGCTGTTCCCCCACTCTCCATTCCCCCCAGCCGCACTTTGCTTCGCTGCACCGCTCATTCTTGGCTCAGCAGCCGTCCGATATGGAGGTTCCCATTGTTGATCGCGCCAAGTACGAGATTTGTTCCGCAATTCGCTTTTTGCACACCAAGGGGACTCCCCCGTGGATATTCATCATCAGTTGACAGAGGTGTATGGCGACAAGTGCATGTCCATTCAACACGTCCGAAAGTGGTTTAGGGAGTTTAGTGCTGGTTGAAAGAAAGTCCACGATGAAGAACGGAGTGGAAGACCGTCAGTTTCGAAGGTGGTTATCAAGATGGCCCAACGCAAAGTGCTTCGGAAGAGGAGGATCAACATCTGTCAACTTATTGCTCAGATTCCTGGAAGTTCTCACGGTACAGTGGAAAGAGCTTTGACTAAAGTATTGGGGTATCAGAAGTGTTGTGCTCAATGGATACCGTGGCTATTGACATCAGACTACAAGGAGAAACGCCTTGACTGTGCTCGCCAGTTTCTTCAAAATTGTCAAGAAGGAAGGATTGTTGGACTCCATTTTTATGGGAGACAAAAAGTGGGTGTTTCATTTCACTCCTGATATGAAACAAAAATCCCAAGAGTGGCGTCACCCAGAGTCACCAGTCGCAAAGAAGTTCAAACTCCTTCTGCTGGCAAAGTCATGGTCACTGTTTTTTGGGATCATAAGGGAGTACTGCTGATCGATTTAATGGAACGTGTGACAACATTCAACTCTGAGAGTTATTGTGCAACACTATGAAAACTCAGGCAAGCTATTCAGAACTGCCGGCGAGGACAACTGGCAGCCAGTGTAACACTGCTTCACGACAACGCCCGACCTGACGTCTCCTGTCAAACCCAGGAACTTTTGACAAACTTTGGGTCGACTGTCATGCCCCACCCACCGTACAGTCCGGACCTTGCACCTAGTGATTATCACTTGTTCCCCAAGCTAAAGGAACATTTGAGTAGCCAACGTTTCCGGAGCGATGAAGTCGAAGAGGTGAAATGCTTCCTCAATGGGTCGGCGGCAGACTTCTACGACACTGGGATACAGAAATTGGAGCACTGTATACAAAAATGCATAGAAAAAGATGGCGATTATGTAAGTTTCATCTTTCCAATAATGTAAATTTCTATGAGAATAAACAATGTTCTCTACTTCTAAAATTGATGGGAACCTTATTTCTGGATCAACCCTCGTATGTCTATCATGTCATTAACGTAAATGTCGAAGGGGACCTAAAATACTGCCCTGTGGGACACTTAACAATATTGCCGTCCGAGGAAATACTATTTCCAATAACAACGCATTGCCTGCAATCAAGCAGATACGAACACAACAAAATATGTCATTCCATGTACACTGTTGGCAGTCAACTCTGTTAATAGAATCTTGTGTTGCAGACTGTCAAAAGCCTTGCTGTGGTCAATAAATATCCGGACTACTAGGTTTCATTTTTCTAGCTTCTTGGTTAACACCTGCTGAACAAGCAGTGCAGTTTCGGTAGAGCAGGTCATCAAAGCTGTTTCTCCATTGCCAGGGTTTGTGTCATGCTCTCCAACCATGATTCCTCGCTCCTTTGTGCCCTCCAGAGGGGCACGGTCATGGCCCCCCAAACAAGGGGCTTAAATCACCACAGCAATGAAATTGCAATTTTTCGCTTTTAATATGCTTCAGTGCAATACATTGCATAAGCTTCCCTGCTTAACTCAACTGTAATGCGGCAGAGGTGACTTTAGGAACACTTTCTAGACATGCCAAACAATATGTGCATTCTGGTCAGAACTACACCTGACTTAACATTCCGACACGTCGGCATATGGATGGCCCTTGTGCAGTTTAAGAGCACGAATACGCATGCTGGTTGTGGCTTGAGGAAATGTGATTTCTTAAACAAGTTTCAATGCCAATGCCCTAGACTGAGCTTCACCGCAATGCAGTTGTGTTATGCACTGGAGCTTCTGTAATCTATTGCGGTCCATCACTGCAGCAACGTCAGAACCAGCTTTGAATGGGTGTCATGCGAGTTATTAGATGGCTCGGGCTCATACTGCGACAGATGACGGCACATGTGCGCATGTATAGTCGGGAACATGTGCAAGGCTGTGTTGCAGTCTCGTGTATGGAGCTTGCAAGATGGGCGAAGCAAGGGCCCGAATCACCACAACCCTGCTGGAAATAGCTCTAAATCCCTGCCTGTACACTTCCTAAGGGTTTCGGTGCTTTTACCGTAACCGGAGATTGCACATATAATACTATATTTTCAAAACTGAGCTCATTGGAACATCTTCCTGTTCATGCTATGCACACAAAAATGAGGAATAAGGGAAAAATTATGCAGATCCCACACTCTGTGGGAATTGATGTAAGTGAAGCTTTCCATGCTGGATGCTCTGATTGACGATAATTAGCAGTGTTGACGGCTAAAGCTTAATTTCTTCAACGTTTAGGCTAACACGACATTGGCGAATTGATGTTAAACGTTACCTTGTGGGCACCACTGCTGTTTGTCTGCGTAATAGGCAGAACACACAGGGAGAGGTGTTTGCATGAAGCATTGTTGTGGGCCATATCTTATAACCCGAGAGGGTTGAGTGTTGTCATTTCCTCAGATGGCACATCGCGTTATGGCAGAAGTTTTAAACTTGAATTGGATTATGGGGCTGTACGTGCCAAAACGACACTCAGATTATGAAGCACGGCATAGTGGCAGACTCCAGATTAATTTTGACACCGTGATGTTCTTTAATGTGTCCCAAAATCTAAGTGCACATGGGTTTTCTATTTCGCCCCCGTCGAAATGTGGCTCTCGCGATTGGGATCAAATCCATGACCTCTCGCAATGCCATAGCAGCAGAGCTAATGCAGCGGGCACAGAAGTGTTGATTTGACGGTCAACTACTTCTGTAGTGTTTCCTGGACGCTGCAGTGTGCTTTAATTAATGCGGCTCTGCTTCTGCACGCCCTGTGTGAATCGCCCGCTTGACATTTTTCATTGTGTTTATTTTTTCAGAAATAGCAGCAACGTAATGTATTGTGCCTTGAACATAAGCACACCGCAACCGTTGTTGTATGTTAGTGGAGTTTCCTTGCCTTCTCATGTCACTTCCCCCATCTTATATGGGAACTGCCTCTTCTCCTCCCTCTTCTTCTCTCTACAGTTCTATCTGTGTCCCCTCTCGCCTCGCACATAAGTGCTGCAGTTTCTTCAGTGCTTCTGAGGGGAGTCACGAATAATCGCAGCTGTCAGGTGGCTAATGTGACAACGGCCAGGGAGCTCCAGAGGGCATTGTGCACATTCGATGCGGTGGGGTGAAAACAAGCTTCTCCCATCTCCTTTCCTCTCTTACTTGTGCCTGTCATGTATATACACACTCTGAACACCCCCCCTCCCCCCCGACGTGGTGTGTGTGACATCAGCAGCAGTCCACAGCAGCAGCTGGAGTGGGAAAGTCAAAGGAAGAGACAAAGAAAGCTTCACTTTAAAACAAAATGCGTAAAGGTTTCTATGCTTACCCAATGAGGAAACCCGTCCGTCACGTAAGATAATTGCTTTCAAGATAAGGCCCGCATGAGCGAGCGAACTGTAAGATCGGGCCTGCGCAGCCGTGCCATAAGCAGTGGCCGCTGATGTACAGTTGATAATGGTTTGCATCGAGAGGAGGCAGCATCATTGACCACATCTACGTATGACGTCTACCTAACGTGACACTGTTCAATTACGTCACGTAGAACAGCACGCATTGGCCAATGCTCATCTTCCATGAAGCAGCAACATCATCCAAATGCACCATGATATAAAAGGAGTGAACAGTGCTACTACTGGCGTCTGCTTCATACTCATGCTGGTCTCAGTTTAACATTTTGGTGTTGCAAATGCGCTTCTCCATTTCATGATTTTTTTCGTGGCGTTTCTCGCAATTATATGAAACGCAGCAGCATATGACGACAAAACAGTAGGTGATCAGTCGCAAATGCTTATGCATCATTTAGATAACTCCCACAGGATACTCTGCATGTAATTTTATCTTTTTCCACTTTCAATATGCTTCAGCGCTATGGTATGCTTGACCGCGTAACCTTGCTATGTCCAGTGTTTGTGACCCCTTCCCACTGTTGGTATACTTCATCACAATGCTAAGTGCATGGTTGAATGCGTAACACCACTGTATTGGGATGAAGTTAACTTATGGGTCCGACATTACAGTTTTAATTTAGCGTACGCAACTATAGCATATGCTATACGCTAAAGTATATATAGCGTATGCTAAGCAGCACACATTTCTTTAGGTTGAGTTGGCCTGTGAGATGTTCAGATCTTAGAGGCCATGTGCCGTCATTGCGGCCATCTCCCGACTGTAGCTATAGGTGGTGCTAACATGTCGGATGTTTCTTTCATTAGGTTTCAACTCACTCGAAACGAGAAGCGATCTCGAAAACATCACAAGGTTATCCATAATACTCTGTCGTCGAAGCAGCCTGAGACTAAGCGAAAGCCATTTACACAGTCAGTTGCAAAGAACGAAGTCCATTTTACAAAAGCAACGCCAAATTCAATTCGAAGCTGGCAGCCGGGACCGCCGCCATGTTTCACGCAAATTCTGCAAACCACGCAAAGACACTAATGCTAAATCTGAGAAATAGTGCGCGTACGCTATACGCAATGGGTCGTTTAGCGTTCTGCGCATGCACAGTGATGACCCACTGTCTATTATGCAGCACATTTTAGGTGCTTGCTGGTTTTAAAGTCCGAAAGCTGAGATACAACAGCGTCGCACACTATCACGTAAGGAAAACGAACCGCTGCATGCAGCAAGTAGCGTCAGCATAAGCACTAGATTACAGTTGAACAGCTCTACAATGAAGACCACAATTAATTTGCCTGTAAAACAAAGAAACTTATGCATCCCTGGCGGCTGACTTACGTTTATAAAACGAATGCCGCATCAGTGCCGCCACTGCCCCGCGAAGATGTCACCAGGGTAAGCTGTGCGCTAGCGCTAACAGCAGTGTATTTGAAGAGCGTGCTGATATTACTAGTTCTGTTGCCCTGCTCCAGGATTTACTCACCTCGTATGCTACTTGTTGTGACGGATCAACGGCTGATGAATGCATGGATAGGCCGCGAATGTCAACGAAGGCGACGAAAAATTTTGCAGCAAGGGAGGCTTAGGGGCACTAGACAATCGGGGGCTTTGCTTTGCATGGTTCCTGCATTTGGTTGGAGAGCAAGCTGGGAACCTCAATGGAGCATAGGGTGGCTACAGTAGAACGTGCTGTCAGGGATATTTTGCAGAGAAAAATTAGCGGTCTATTTCATTAAGTCTCTCTTGAATTCTTGTTAAAGATTTTCTTTTGTTGAAAGTGCTTAGCTATTGTGAGCAGTGAGCTGCGCAACCTTTAAAACAAAGTGACCTGCATAGCGAAGGATTTTGAAGGTGCGAGCACTTTGTTAAAAAGGCGTTTGACTACATAGATACATTCAGAGCAGCGCTTTCTACCCTTTAGCCCATGCAGAATTTGTAGGTCCTATTTGCGCCACCAGGATCTGCCGATGTACTGCAGTGAAGCCTTTAATATGTGTCCCAATGTCCAATGCTACGGAGTTCAATATATCCATTTACTGTCTGAGCAAGTTTGATGTATGAAGTTTCATATACATGTAATTCTCTTGGTGATTCACCACCTGTTATTTAAGCAGTAATTCTATTTATAATTGTTTCATATAACAAGGTTTAATTGTAATGAATTATTGCTATACGACATTCTTTCCATTACTATAACTAATACTCTCAAGCTTGGAATCTCCCAGCTTCCTCATACAGTTGGCCAATGTGACAGTGCACCTGACACAACAAGCCATGTCGTACACTTACTCTGTGCATATTCACAGCCCATGCAAGCTTGTGCTGAAAGCTTGTTGCTGCTTGCAGAGGTAAACGTTTCACTTGACTGTTGTAATGATCTCGCTGACTATGTGATGGAATAAACAGTTACTCCACAATAAAACATAGTATGAGGCCATTTTGTAAACATGAGCTTAAAGTAAAACTGTGCCATGCATCGTCGAAAAAGGAAAACAACATTACAGGGATGAGCATACTTATCGTGGGCTTGTCTCTATAGCTTTTATGTCTTGCTTTGTCCACATTGTGCTGCACAGTTTTAGTTGAGCGGTTATTGGCTGGCAGACGTCTTCCCATCATGTTACTAAGAGTTTTGATGAAAGCAGTCTTGGCCAGCCTCTCTACCCCTGGTTCTCTGGCTTAGGTCCTGGTGCCTCCAGTAGTTCAGATTTGAATGGGTGCAAATTAATTTTCCCTCTCAGTGAAATCATACCAACTTTCCCAGGTTACCGGGCTTCTACAATTCCTCCTAAGTTGAACTTGTTCAACAGCTTTACCGAGTACTTTAAGTAGGCAGTGTATTCTATGTCGTAGGGCAAACAGAAAATTAGCATAAGCACTCTTGCTTTCAGGCTGCCATAGACTTCGAGTTAAAAGTGCAGTTGAGATCAACATGTCCAACCTTGATCCCTTCAGCCAATGTGCCAGCCTTCCCTATGAGCCACTACTTGCGAAGGTGAACATACCTTCTTTGTTCCATGCAAAACATTTTGTTAACTGTTTCCAGGAAAAAGTAGTTCAAGCATAAATGGCCAACGCATGCTCTTCATACCAGGTTGCCATGGATAATGGAGACGATAGGAAAGTACAGGCCAGCGTCGCTGTCCCAGATCCATCCGGCAGCTTTTCTGTCACAGGTCCATGTGTCCTAACTGCTGGTCTTCAATGGGAGTTGACACTGTCTCCTTCTATAGGGGGCATTTTCTGACATGCTCTTCTGTGGGAGAATGCCCCATTCATAAAAAGAAACAACAAAGATTGGACACAAAATGGTGCAGCTCATTAAAAAAAAAATTACTTACTGGGTTCGCCACTGGGCCGTATGCGTCGGCGCTCGTGACTCGACAAAAAGCAGCCGCAGCGGCACGCGCAAGCTCAGGCTTCACATAGTTTCGCGCCCATCGCAAGAGGGGCACCTCACGGCTACATTCGGATATCGCCGGCGAACAAGGAGGAAGTGCAGAAACATGCACGCTTGCAGTCTCAGAGGGACGCGCATGCGTGCAAACTCGATACCATGGGTGCACAGCTAGAAGGGAAGAAGGGTCGTTTTGCCACACGCTTGCGCACTCTGTAACATTTTGTGTGCGAGTGTACATGCTAGACATGTTGTCTGTAGTGCTTATTTTTGAAATGTGATCCTTTGGGATGTATAATACATATAATATGCATCTTAGCTTTGTTGTGCATTAAGAAGAACTTATTTTATAAATACTATATAATTATCTGAAAAGATGAATGTTTCTTTAGATTTCACACATTTCTTTTGCTACATTATAAATGTATATCCTAATAGATTAGTGCTTCGTATGTTATATGTTTGCCGATAAGAGACTTACTGCTGCCATGCGAGGGCTTTCAGGCACATTAAAGCTGTATATTGCAGCTTTTCGCCTAAAGGACAACCAAGAAAGTTTATTGGAAATAAAACCATTTCTGGTATGGTAAGTCGAAAATTCTATTTCAAGTCGCTGCCTCTAGACCCTTCGTGCCAACCGCCATTTTGGCAAGGTTGTGTGATGTCTGGGAATAAGGCTGCTTCGATGGATTTCAAGACCAGATAGCAGCCTTCCTTCACACACTCTGGCACCAAAAAGGGCAGCACAGGTGTCAGTGTTACTTGTGCTACAATTCCTTCACTTGTGCTATAAATAGCAGCAGCAAACTGCCAAGATGCAAAAGCAAAACAATGAATGAGGGCCATAACGTATTTCCCAGCTCCTGAAATCAGTTCCAGTTTTTGCAGTAGACAAAAGCGTGGCCTTCAAGATCAGCTTCGATTACCAGTGGGAACAGTTTCTGAGGGTGCCAATTCATTTCATCAAGACTCAGTGTTGCCACACTGCTTTTGATTGAAGTGTGAGAAAAAAATATTGAAGTGAACGTTTTCTAACACATTGAATGCAGTCAAATTTTCTTTCTGTTATGCTTTCCTTTTATTTCAAAGCAAAAAAAAACCAGAAATCTAAGAAAGCAAGAAGCAAAACAGAAAGAAAAATATCTCAGTATAGGGCATCATTGCACAGTGTTGTGAAACCAGATGTGCACGCCTGTGAGGGTGATGATTGGCCAAGTGTGTGCACTATACATTCAGTGATGCTACAGGCATGCACTCTGCCGTTTGCGTTTCATTTGATGCTGATAGTACATCCACACAATGTAGCCACAGGGACAAGTGAGCAGTCAAGTGAAGCTTTTTGAGATCATGTTTAGTTGGATCATGCAAATAAAATGCATTAATTAATCATATGCCATGGAAGATACAAGCACAAGTACACAAATTACTGTGCATGACAGGAGTGGCTGCGAAGATGTATAAGGCTCACACAAAGGCCGGACAGCAGACAAAAGATATTTAACTAATTTCGCCAGGAAAAATGACTTCGAAGTTTGTGCATTAAGTACGAAGAAAATCCGAGGATACCTAAGCACTTCTTATGAGTTGTGAATACTTTAATGTCCAACTGAACGCCACTGAGCAGTCCGAGTTATGAACTCCTCGCGGGCAAGCGGGCACGTTAAGACGCTTGGCACATATTGATTTAGCCTCACCGAGGCGCAGTTAGAACACACACAAGAGCTTGAGTAGACAAGGAACAGGTGGTAACACAGGCTTGCGAGAGGGAAGGTGATGTTTTGTCGTAGCAATGCACTCTCCCCTCGCAAAGTAGCGCAGCAGCAGATGTTCCCCTTCACTCGCTTTCCTTTGCTGAGACATGAGCCAGCAAGTGCAAGCTAGTGTCATGAGCGCGCCTCGTGTGCTCACATGGCGTCAGTCAACGGGAAATTAGGCACCGTTTTGCTGCTACAGGTGCTGCCGGCTTTTTCACTGAAGGAACCATTTAACATTCTTGCATAAAAAAAAAATCCTGTCACTGACCACATAATAAACAGAAATAAAGAAATTCCGTTAAAAGTATTGCATCAAACCAGCTCAGAGCACGAAAGATTGACCAAAGCTGACAGGCTTGGCTGCTGAAAATTAATGTCTTGTAGCAAGGTTTAACGAGCGAAAATGATATGCAAGAATACTCAGAATGATGCGAATGCTCAGATGCTAAGCTCTGCTCTTGTGCAGGAGCTTGGCAATGCAGCTGGCATAAATGCCAGTCTTCTGACTACTACTCTGGTTTCATGAAAAGTAGGTTATTCTGGCAAGAGTATCACTGCAACATCACTGCAGTGCATTTTTACTTCACAGTGAGTAAGTACACTTTTACTTCACTGTGTCAGATAAACAAGTCGACAGACGTTTGAAGTGGTTCAACCACGATTCACAGCTGGAGAACAGGATAGCAACCGTAGAATTTGGCGAGATGATTAGACAACAGGCAAAGGAGAGTGAACAAAAGTTGGAGGTGAAAGCTGTTCTGTTTGACTGTGAAGAGGTGTAATGGAGTCGTCAAGCAACAGGCAATGGCGATGGTGCTTCCTAGCATGCTGATATTGTTCTGGCTGCAAGGCACATAATGGTGATTACTGCATTTTATAGTGTCCCATTTTTCTTTAGATGACAAAGTATTTAAATCTGTGTATTGGTTACATTTGCAGTGACATCCAAAATCTAGATTTGTACTTGGCAAAGACAATACTTAAAAATTAAGTTCAGTGGTTTTACATGCCAAAATCACTAAATGATGATGAGGGATGCAATAATGAGAAACTCTGGATTAATTCTGACTACCTGGGTTTAACATTCACCCAATGCAAGGCGCACAGCATTTTTTGCATTTTGCCCCGATCGAAATGTGGCCGCAGGGGCTTGGATTTGATTGCACGGCCTTGGGCTTAGCAGCCAACACCAAAGCCACAGCACCAGTAACATTAAAACAAAGCAGTGATTTGATAAAGCGTGTAAGAGCACAACGGTTTTTAAGCATTGCTTCATGCTAAGGTCTAAGTTCGGTACTGTCACACAACAACCACAATAATGAGATGAACACCGGGGGTAAAATGCTAAATTAAGCTGCAAAATTATGAAGCAAAAGCCTTTGAAGCTGTGAAGTTCTTTAGGAACTTGCAAGGTGTGGACATTTGGACATGCAAAGGATGTAGCCTTTGGAAACAACTTGCCAAGTTAATTAGTTGTTTTTTACTAAAGCAATACTTCATCACAAAGCAAATAGCTATAATTTCAGTATGCTCCAAGACTGAATGCCCTATGATGGAAATTTCTATTGCATTTCTAGCAAGTTATATGGAGCAACCAAAGGTAAGAGACATTTGATGCTAGTGTTCAATAAATTTCAGTTATTAGACAGCACTCGTCCAGTGCCCTTCCGTGTGTCTTTCATTGTTTCCGCACTGATTAGTAAGTATGATGCTAGTGACTGCAATAGAATACGCGAAGGCCGAGAAAATAGCAATGGCAATGAAGAGCTATTGCTTGAACAACAACAAAAAAAAAGCATAGGTGTAGTGCCAAAGCAGAAAGGAGAACATGAACGAAAAGTATGTGCAAAGTCATACATGACAAGAGAAAGCAGGCAAGATGTGGTGAGCAGGGGGGTGGGGGGTGGGGAGGAGTATTCTGTAAGAGCCCACCTAGTGGACTGTCCATTTCGGCCGCTACTGATTGGCTAGGGCTGCTCGTCTCCTCCTCTCACAGCTGAATCCAATCGGCAGTGGCCGAAATGGACAGCCCACTAGGTGTACTCTTACAGAATACACCCCCCCCCCCCCCCCCAGGAGAAAATGATGAGATGGATTCTTGCCTTGTGAAGTGCAGCAACTGTTCTTTTTTTTTTTTCTGTTCAGAGCTAACGTGAGTGAGACTGGAGATGTAATGGTGATATGAGGCTTTGATGTGGAGATAAGCTGTGGTCTGGGATGAAGCACAATTTTGGTTTCCAGCTGTGGATGAATTTCCAGGAGACCCTGCAGATAAAAGTTTTTTTAGCAATTAATAATTCACGTATCTGGCGAAGGAAATCATTATAGTGAACATGCGGCATAAGCAATAGACAGCCAGGCACATATAGCAAAAGACAGTGCCACTGTAGAGGAATGGCGACAGGGAAGAGCAACAAAAAGTGATCAAGCATGTGCAGGGAGAAGGGTACAGAAAAACTACAAGGGATCACACAAAGGAGATCAGTTTGACAGTGACGACAAGAGCAGCACTTATGAGCACAAATTTCAGAAGAAAGTAGCAAATTAATTGGGTCATCAGTTGCCAAAGAGCAAGCACTTTCTGTCACGAATGCTACTGATGCCAAGCATCAGTGCTGGCGCTGTTAAGGAAGTGACGGCGCAGTTGTGGCAAGGGATAGCAGCAGGTGTCTCATAAAAATGGCAGTACCGGGCAGTACTGGGCTACAGTGAGCCAAGTGTACCAGCCTGTGCTTCTTGAAATCTGTCGCCTATGTCAAGTTGAAATGTACTGCTAAAGTGGGTGTACGTCGGAAAGACTTTCTCGCCCGTGCGGCGCTCGTGCCGAGTTGGTGATGGCGGATTATTGATTTAATGAGCCATCTTTCGTCTCATTAAAGATGTTTTGTGTCTCTTCCCGGGCGAGGAATAGGGGCCATAGTGTAGACCAGGCATGCTCTCCTGGAGCAGTACCTTCGCTCGTGCAACGCTTTTTGTACGCTGCTCTCTGACTTTTAAATGGAATATTTGAATGGTCCCCTTCGATATAAATAAAGGTTCTTCAGCAAAACCATGTGCAATAAATCGGTAAGCGGGAGCCGCAGAGCTAGCGAAACGGAAGCAAAGCAGGCAAGTCGGACGTACATTTAAATTAAATTATGGGGTTTTACGTGCCAAAACCATTTTCTGATTATGAGGCACGCCGTAGTGGAGGACTCCGGAAATTTCGACCACCTGGGGTTCTTTAACATGCACCTAAACCTAAGCACACGGGTGTTTTCGCATTTCGCCCCCATCGAAATGCGGCCGCCGTGGCCGGGATCGGATGTACATTTAGACAGAGCGTTATTATAAGCTCAGGTGCTCTCGTGAGGGCTCCGTTTGCCTGTGACGTATGCCATCCTGTCGCAGTACTGGTAAAAATCCATTATATCGTCGGGACGAAAAAAAGCACCCCGCCACTTCTATAACACCAGTCGGAACACTGCGGCCGCCATCACGTTTCAGAGTGGTCCTCGGCCATAAATTGCATAACGACTTTCGCTTTTCCCAGCTACAGGGTGCTAAATGTGTTTCGACATGCAGACATGCATGTTCACGCGTATCTCTTGAAGGGTGCAGTATGCACCGATAACCAACACATGATGGACACGGCGTAATGCTTTGGCATTACGCCGTGGCATTAAGTTATCCGATTGGTCCTCGATATCACAGGTTCACTGATCCCGCCGCACGTTCCGTATGTTACCAAAAAGCGCAACAAACCTACCGGCAACATCCAAGGAGACGCAGGAGGAACACTTATGCACGACGCACGGCACGCACGGCTTCGTCAAGAAAGGAGACATTGATTTGAAGGACCGCCAGCCGACACACGGCAAAATGCGCGCCTAGGGACAAACGCATACGAAACAAGCAAATCGGCTTCTCCTCCGTAGTACCTAGGCAAAGGGAGAAATTTCAGGCGCAAACGCCCCCAGATTTTCTCTCTCGCACCCGCTGAAACGACTGGCCAATCCCGTGAACTGGCGTTTCCTCTAATGACCGTCTCGTGCAACAGCACGACGCAACAGCCTCTTGGGAGCTCAGGGTTGCCGGCTGGGCAATGCGCTCCCGCTAGGCTGGGCTACGTTACAGTTTACGTTATCTTTGCATACAGTATCATTTGCGTCGTACGTGTTTTTATGTTATTGAAGAAAGTGCTACTGTGCAGCGTTTTCTTTTTAAAGAAAAGCATTTTCCACGTATGCTAGACCACTTCGTTGCAACGTGCTGCGCAACCAGAACAACATATATATTCTCAGTTTTAAGGAACCATTTTCTGATTTTGTAATTACCAACTCTACATCTTAATCACTGCTCTATAACTAGCAAGATTACATTTTTGGGGATGTCACTTTCTCGTGATGTCATTTCTTAATCGCTCCAACTACTGTTTGACAATCTTTGATTGAGACTTTGATAAATAAAAAACTGTGCGGTGAGGTACGCCATTTCACCGCTTCTGAGTGTTCTATTTGAGGCGAGAAGGGGACTTTAACGAAGTCCAACATGTTCGTTTTTCTGTGCGCATCATAAAAAGACTGTTAATGTTGTCTGAATAAAATACCTTGATGTGATGACGGGGCTTAGCAGACAATGTCCAGCTCTTTCAACTTGGGACCATTCTTTTTTTAAAGGGCTGCATGGGTTCTTTGCGCGTGAAGATGAGCCTGCTGAAGGAGCAGCTCGAAAGGCGGTGCGGTGAAACGGGAGTCGTCTGCTCGTAGTTCACTTCAGATACAGAGGGAGTCAGCAGAGTGTCGTTGATGACTCCCCCTCTATCTGGTGGCGCCATCTGTCGACCCTCTATGCCTGATAACTCTACAAAAAAATTAAGAAAAAAGCTACAGATGCGGCTAATACACATTTATTTATCTCTGATAAAATGTATAACAAATGGAACAAAGAGTGAACTGCGCTGAGACTTTGTTAAAGCTGAAATTGCCACATTAACAAGTAAACAAAAAAAATTTAGGGATTTTTTTCTTTAATTTAAGGATTTCTGGGGGTTCATTTTAGGGATGAAACGTTGACCTGAGTTGGGCATAGCGTGTCCACGGAGGAAGGCATAGAGTTTCTCACTACATTACCTAGAGGGAAATCTGGCGCTGCTGCGCTGTGGTATGCATGGGAATGTCGGTATATTGTGGATTCGGATTGACATCGTTCTCGTAAGACAGGACACCTTGAAGGCGCGCTTGGCAAGTACCGTTCCATCTGTCGAAATGATTCATTTTCTGCTAAAATAGCACGTGAAAAGTTGTTTTAGCTTTATTATTACGCGTAAACATGTTTTGTTTAACTATGAGAACTTGTTATTGTGTGTACGACTACATGTTACGTAAAAAGTATCAGCGGGCCGCTAAAGTTGGAGGACAGACGACAAGGTTCGCGCTCGCTTTGAAACAGTTGGTCGTCTGTTCTTGCTTTTCTTCGCTTGGTCATGCATCGTGGGTGAGTAAAGATGTAATATGCGTGAATGGAAACATTTTATGAAGATTTTTCTTTGAGAACGCGTTATTTGCATAGCCATATCCACGTTTTAGACGAAGCCTCTTACAACACCAGCCAACACGAGCCTCGCAGACACATATACCGTCATTCCCATGACGGCACGGTGCCCCCTTAAGAAACTCCCATAGACGGTGGCGCCAGATTACCCTCTAGGTATTATGGTGAGAAACTCTATGGAGGAAGGAAACTAAGGAGAGGCCCTGACGTCACTCTTTGTGAAGCAAAAGTGAAGCCGGAAGTTGGCGTTGCTCATGGCGATGCTCCGCCTTTTGTGCCACCCTCCTCTCTTGTTTACATCTTTCGCGAAACCACGCCGCGCTGCGCGTGGTTTCGCAAGCGGAGCGCGCGCGCTCGCGCAACATCCGGCAGAGAACGGTGCAGGTAACACAGCGCAACAAGACACGGTGACTAACGCAAACCCGCCCACACAGCGCCTTTGCCACGGCACGAAACCTACCAGAGCAACACGTGTGCGCGCTCAAAAAATCAGAACAACGCCGCCATTGTGGCCCAAAAGGCGTGGCCATGCAGCAAAAAAAATAAAAAAGCAGCAAAAGAAATAAGAACCTATACGTCATTTCCGCCACACTTTTCTCCTAGCGCGCGGAGGGGGTAGGGCCTCTCCTTAGTTTCCTTCCTCCGTGGGCGTGTCACTGTTCAACGTTCTTAGACATACTTGTGTTGTTTATTTGCTAGTACACCATAGGTGTTCTGTGGTACACTCTACCAAGACTCTACTTAATGTACTAGAATATACTAGTACACTCTACCATGAAGCTCTAGTACTCTTTCAGCTACGTGTTTGTGCTCGCATTTACGAGCACAGATTGGTGTGCGCTGGTGTGCGCGTGGTGTTTGCACTAGGCTACAAACAAGTCAACAAGTCGCTCATTGCTCCTTGTCGGCCACCATCACCAAACAAGCATGACTCTCGGGACAGTTCGCGATAGTCTGATAAAATGCATATTTTTCTGCGAATTCCATCCAACGGCTGGGCCGAAGATAATGTACCAAGTAGGTGCTTATTCTCTGCATTCAACTAAAATGCATTATAGCCGCCTCGATCAGTGCAAACGCGCGCACTTTTGTTTCTGACGCACCGTGGTTTGCACGATAATCGCTTGCCACGTAGTAGTTTGTAGTTTTGCACTACGAATCTCCGTTGTAACGTTGATGACTCACCGGCGTTGAGCTGTTTTCGCTTGCTCACCACAGGTTCCTGTGAACTACATCAGCGAAGAAACGTTCAGCGCCATCAGTGTCTACCTCATACCAAAGCCCGAACTTCAGCACAAGTTGATCACTGTGTAAGTGTGAGCGGTGTTCGATCGTGCGGTGGCCCTTGCTGATGCTAAAATTCTTGTCGAGCGAGTGTTGATTATGAATATACGTTGCCTCACACACGCTGACGTCTTCTACGCGTGTCGTCGCATGCCGTTGCGTGTTGAGCGTATGTTATACGTTATGCACGCTACAATCGCTGGAGCGTAGTAACTTTGAGAAATAAGGAGACCGCAGGGCGGATTTGAGGGTGAAGGCGGTTAGCTGATAAAGAAGTGGAGTTGGGCTCATGTGATGCGTGGAGCAGGTGCCCCGTGGTTTATAGAATAGCTGAATGAGTGTCAGGAAAACTGTAACGCAGTCCCTAGCATCTTATGATTATGGGAACGAAGCAAATTTGCAATCGTATAGAAATTGAGTTGGTGGCACAAGACAAAGTGACTGGAGGTAGCTCAGTGATAATGCTTTTGGCCTGTAGTGTACATACATAGCTTTATGATGTGATACACAACTCTCCTACATACATACTGACTATTAGCAATTTCTAATGTGAAAATTATTGAATTTCTATGTAAAGTATGTGTAGGCCCTTTGAGATAAGCCCTTTCTACCACGTCACATTTTATGAACTCTTTTTTTTTCTTTGTCACAATCTTTCTAGGAACATGTGCGAAATGAAAGTGATCGGTTATCCAGTGGGGATTGACAGTGCCGAATACGACAGGAACAGGTTGATGTTTAACCTCTGCTTTGTCTGCGATGCCAAAATGCGTACCATCCAGTACGAGCCCATTGTGAGAAAGCTGGCAAACTACCTCACGACTCTCGAAGTAAGTTCAACAATGTGGTGCTACTAGCCAACTATCTCTGCAAAGGTTTTTTGTACTAAACAATTGCGTGCTTGGTTCAATGTAGCAAGAGACAAACTTCATCCGCGATGAGACCAAGAAGTGCCAGCTGCCGGAGATCATGTCGAAAATCCTGCATGACTTGAACATCAAGCGGAGCTGCTCAATTCCTATAAGTACGCCTTCACTTGCCGGACGGCTCATTTTTGGTGTGCTTCATTTTTTCACGTCATCGCTCAATGTACGAGTTTCCCCTCAAATTCTTTGCTAGTCAAAATGACCATGACTTCAGCTGTTGCTGAAAAAGCTCTCTTTTAGAGTGAAACCGCCCTCCAGATTTTAGTTTCAGAATTTGGCAACTACATGGGGTCAGAAGCATGCTGATTGATGGCTATTGTCATGCCAACTGATTAGCCCAGCTTACAACACAGGATTCACTGTCGCTAGGCTTAGAAGCATCAAGGTCAAGCTGCAACTTCAGAGACGGGCTAGTCACTTAGTACACCTTTTTAGAGGTGAGCTAAAAAGATCGCCCAGAGCAGTTTTTGATTACCAATATCAAATGTACTGCAAAAATTGCAAAAACCTTACCTCAGATATTTTTCAAAGTGCAAACAAGAAACAGAACAGCAAATTATGTTTTCATCTTTTGTATTTTTTGCAGAAACATTGGAATGAGCAGGATTGAACGAACACACAAGGAAGGTCATTCACAGGGCAGGCGCTACTTCAACTGTTTAGCGCCTGTTCTGTGAATGACCTTCCTTTTGTGCCATGTTCCTGGTTTGCACTTTGAAAAATATTTGTCAACTATGTATCAACTAGGCCCACAGAAAGTTATTCTTACCTCAGATGGGAGGCTCTTGCTATCAAGAGTGCCTAACTTGATGTAACATAACCTGTATACTTTCAGAACACTACGTTAGATTACCAACTTTGTCAGAATGCCCTCCCTAATGTAACCTGTACACATCAAAGACATTGTATTGGTATACTGCTGTTGTCAAAATTCCCAACCCAATGTTAGCTGTATACTTCTAGAACACTGCATGAGTGTACTGCTGCCATGCCTCACCTAACCTGTATACTTCTAGAACACTGCATCAGCCTACTGCTGTAGTCAGGATGCCCCACCTAACATAACCTGTATACTTGCAGAGCACTGTATCAACGTACTGCTGTTAGGGTACCCTACCTAACCTACATAACCTGTATAGTTCCCAAACACTGTATCAGCATACTGGCGTTATCAGAATGCCCTACCTAATGTAACCTGTACACATCAAGGACATTGTATCGGCACGCTGCTGTTGTCAGGATGCCCTAGTTGAACCTTTAAGGAGGGAAGACGAGCTCAGCTCATCAAGTGCAAACTTGCAAAAAGATGAACTACAAGGCCAGCTTGTCCACCACTTTTTCATTTTTCATGCAGTGAAGACAATTCGAGCTTCTGTGTAGCTCCGCTCCTCTTTCAGATGACATGCTTTATTTTGTGGTTGTTCTAAGTAACATCAGATGGTGCAAGGAGCTGTTGAAGAGTGAAGTTTGTAGCAGACTTACTTGTCCACACCATGAAGCCCACCTTCGCTGTGGCGTAAATTTAACAGCAAAACTGTTTACTTCTACCAACCGGCGATTCTTTCATGCAGGTCCACAGAAAACTCTGCTTTCTAGAAATCAACTATTTAGCGCAAAAAACATGTTGCACGCGCACACGGGTGGCATGATTTTATGCCAATGTGTACACAGGCTGCCGTTGGAATCTGAACCTGGCAACGTTTAACGTTTGAACGTTATCTAGTGAGGTGAGTCTAGCAGTACCATTGGAGGAATATTTGGAGAATATTCTAGCAGTACCATTGGAGGAGGGCAGCAAATGGTATATAATAGGGCTCAGTGAAGCTAGGAGGCCACATGAAGCATATACAGTGCTAAAAAACAGGCACGTCCTGTGCTACCGTGGCTTAGCGGAGAGACGAGAACTAGGAGTCGCATTCCTGATTAATAAGAATATAGCTGGTAACATACAGGAATTCTACAGCATTAACGAGAGGGTGGCAGGTCTTGTTGTGAAATTTAATAAAAGGTACAAGTTAAAGGTCGTACAGGTCTACGTCCCTACATCTAGTCATGATGACCAAGAAGTCGAAAGCTTTATGAAGATGTGGAATCCGCGATGGGTAAAGTCAAAACAAAATACACTATACTAATGGGCGACTTCAATGCCAAGGTAGGCAAGAAGCAGGCTGGAGACAAGTCACTGGGGAAATATGGCATAGGCACTAGGAATAGCAGGGGAGAGTTATTAGTAGACTTTGCAGAACAAAATAATATGCGGATAATGAATACTTTCTTCCGCAAGCGGGATAGCCGAAAGTGGACGTGGAGGAGCCCGAACGGCGAGACTAGAAATGAAGTAGACCTCATACTCTGCGCTAACCCTGGCATCATACAAGATGTGGACGTGCTCAGCAAGGTACGCTGCAGTGACCATAGGATGGTAAGAACTCGAATTAGCCTAGACCTGGGGAGGGAACGGAAGAAACTGGTACATAAGAAGTCGATCAATGAGTTAGCGGTAAGAGGGAAAATAGAGGAATTCCAGATCAAGCTACAGAACAGGTATTCGGCTTTAACTCAGGAAGGTAAGGTAATTACTAAGGTAATTGCAAATAGAATCAGGAACACCTTAGACTTCCGTCAACCAAAGGACCAGGCAGGATTCCGTAAAGGCTACTCAACAATAGACCATATTCACACTATCAATCAGGTGATAGAAAAATGTGCGGAATATAACCAACCTTTACATATAGCTTTCATTGATTACGAGAAAGCGTTTGATTCAGTCGAAACCTCAGCAGTCATGGAGGCATTGCGTAATCAGGGTGTAGACGAGCCGTATATAAAAATACTGAAAGGTATCTATAGTGGCTCCACAGCCATCGTAGTCCTCCATAAAGAAAGCAACGAAATCCCGATAAAGAAAGGCGTCAGGCAGGGAGATACGATCTCTCCGATGCTATTCACATCGTGTTTACAGGAGATATTCAGAGACCTGGATTGGGAAGAATTGGGGATAAGAGTTAATGGAGAATACCTTAGTAACTTGCGATTCCCTGATGATATTGCCTTGCTTAGTAACTCAGGGGACCAACTGCAATGCATGCTCACTGACCTGGAGAGGCAAAGCCGAAGGGTGGGTCTAAAAATTAATCTGCAGAAAACTAAAGTAATGTTTAACAGTCTCGGAAGGGAACAGCAGTTTACAATAGGTAGTGAGGCACTGGAAGTGGTAAGGGAATACATCTACTTAGGACAGGTAGTGACTGCGGATCCGGATCATGAGACTGAAATAATCACAAGAATAAGAATGGGCTGGGGTGCGTTTGGCAGGCATTCTCAGATCATGAACAGCAGGTTGCCATTATTCCTCAAGAGAAAAGTTTATAAAAGCTGTGTCTTGCCAGTACTCACGTACGGGGCAGAAACCTGGAGGCTTACGAAAAGGGTTCTACTTAAATTGAGGACGACGCAACGAGCTATGGAAAGAAGAATGATTGGTATAACGTTAAGGGATAAGAAAAGAGCAGATTGGGTGAGGGAATAAATGCGAGTTAATGATATCTTAGTTGAAATCAAGAAAAAGAAATGGGCATGGGCAGGACACGTAATGAGGAGGGAAGATAACCGATGGTCATTAAGAGTTACGGAATGGATTCTAAGGGAAGGAAAGCGTAGCAGAGGGCGGCAGAAAGTTAGGTGGGCGGATGAGATTAAGAAGCTTGCAAAAAAAAAAGACAAAAAAGATAGATGTGCGTCTGCAAATGGCATCTGGAATGTGAGGCCGTCGTAGTGTGTATTGCAAAGATGGTGGCTGTGAACAACTTTGTTGCCATCCGATGCACTCGCTTTCATTCCCGAGGCAGTTTGTCGGCTGCCAGAGTGTTGCACAGCTACTGCAAATGGATCTGTGTCAGTTCAGCACCAAAGCATAACTTTAGTCTCCAACACCCGGTGAAGCAGCATCAATTAGGCCGGGACGAAAATTTGCCACTGGCCAATGTGGTAATGGGCCGCAAGCCATCACGGAATGCTTGCCACTAGCATGTTTATACGGGCGGCTCATCACGTGATCAGTCCTGAGGTCCCCATGTGTGAGTTAGATTGACGGTTTTGAAGCGGTGTGAAGTACATAACACCTGTATAAATTTAGAGAAGGGAAACTGTACCTTCCACAGTGCTGCGGAAATAAGAGTAGCAATGGCTTGTGAACTAAAGTATGCAACCGAGAGATGGTGCTGGCAAAGTCAAAACTAATATCATCTACGGTAGCGGCTGGTGGCATAGAGTTTCATACAATAATTAGTAGAGGGAACTCTGGCACTGCGATCATTCAGCCACCATGGAAATGATGGGAAGTCAATGGATTTGACTTATCTTCGTACTTGTGGATTCAGACATTCTTGTGGCTTTATTATGCTTTATCTGTCTTCATTGTCCTAAATTTCAAAGTGATCAATATCTTTCTACGTGTAGAATGGTCTGCAAAGACGCACAATCGCTATTAATTGCAGCGGCTCAGCCAGTCGAGGTGGCCACATTGAAACACGCCAAGCATCTTAACCTAAGTGCCCGCAAGTAATTCATAAGGAAGGTGCAGCGGTGGCGTAGAGGTAGGGCGTCCGCCTCACGTGCAAGATGACCGTGGTTCAAATCCCGGTGCCGCACAATTTTCCACCGGATTAAAAAAAATAATAAAAATAAAGATCCGCGTGTTGATAAAATTGCATAAATGGCCTGGAGTGCGGCCTGATCTCGGTGACCAGAACCGGTAACGCACTCCCTCACCAGAGCAGAATTTTCCAGCCTGGTGCAGTATTTGGCCACAACCTCCTATATGAATACAACAATCAAACCCCGGCCTTCAGTCCCCAGCAGCTGCGAAGCAACTGACCATGGCGGCGGTCAGACCTGCGACGCAGCAGTGTGTGCTAAGACCCTGGATCCGGACAGGCCGTCATTGGAATCTGAACCTGGCAACATTTAACGCTAAAACGTTATCAAGTGAGGTGAGTGTAACAGTGCTAACGGAGTAATTAGAGGGCAGCAAACGAGATATAATAGGGCTCAGTGAAGTTAGGAGGACGAAAGAAGCATATACAGTGCTGAAAAGCGGGCACGTCCTGTGCTACCGAGGCTTAGCGGAGAGATGAGAACTAGGAGTCGGATTCCTGATTAATAAGGATATAGCTGGTAACATACAGGAATTCTGTGTCATTAACGACAGGGTGGCAGGTCTTGTTGTGAAACTTAATAAGAGGTGCAAATTGAAGGTCGTACAGGTCTACACCCCTACATCCAGTCATGATGACCAGGAAGTCGAAAGCTTCTATGAAGATGTGGAATCGGCGATGGGTAAAGTAAAAAAAGATACACTATACTGATGGGCGACTCCAATGCCACGGTAGGCAAGAAGCAGGCTGGAGACAAGTCAGTGGGGGAATATGGCATAGGCTCTAGGAATAGCAGGAAAGGGTTATTAGAAGAGTTTGCAGAACATAATAATGTGCGGATAATGAATACCTTCTTCCGCAAGCGGGATAACCGAAAGTGGACGTGGAGGAGCCCGAATGGTGAGACTAGAAATGAAATTGACTTCATACTCTGCGCTAACCCTGGCATCATACAAGATGTGGGCGTTCTCGGCAAGGTGCGCTGCAGTCACCATAGGATGGTAAGAACTCGAATTAGCCTAGACTTGAGGAGGGGAGGAAGAAACTGGTACATAAGAAGCTGATCAATGATTTAGCGGTAAGAGGCAAAATAGAGGAATTCCAGATCAAGCTACAGAACAGGTATTCGTCTTTAATTCAGGAAGAGGACCTTAGTGTTGAAGATATGAACAACAATCTTATGGGCATCATTAAGGAGAGTGCAATAGAAGTCGGTGGTAACTCCGTCAGACAGGATGCCAGTAAGCTATCGCAGGAGACGAAAGATGTGATCAAGAAACGCCAATGTATGAAAGCATCTAACCCTACAGCTAGACTAGAACTGGCAGAACTTTCCAAGTTAATCAAGTGTAAGACAACTGACATAAGGAAGTATAACATGGATAGAATTGAACATGCTCTCAGGAACGGAGGAAGCCTAAAAGCAGTGAAGAAGAAACTAGGAATAGGCAAGAATCAGATGTATACGTTAAGAGACAAAGCCAGCAATATCATTGCTAATATGGATGAGATAGTTCAAGTGGCTGAGGAGTTCTATAGAGATTTATACAGTACCAGTGGCACCCACGGCGATAATGGAAGAGAGAATAGTCTAGAGGAATTTGAAATCCCGCAAGTAACGCCGGAAGAATCTATGGCTGATGATAACGCCGATCTATTTATAGCTACTGACCTCGGTTTCGATATAGACTTCATTTTTCTCAATTTCACAAAGGCATTTGACTCAGTACCTCATGACTTACTCCTTTTCAAGCTTAGTAAACTTAATATCGACACTAGCGTATTTAAAATAACTGGATTAAAGACCTTCTTTCAAACCGTACTCAATACGTAACTGCTAACGATTATTCTTCTGCTCTTTCTTCTGTTACGTCCGGCGTACCACAGGGGTCTGTACTGGGCCCTTTGTTGTTTCTTGTATATATAAATGATCTTCCTGACAGTATTGTTTTTTCATCAATTAAGCTTTTTGCAGATGACTGCGTAATTTACAACAAAATAACAAATTTATCTGATTCACTAAATATCCAAAAATATCTCTATCAATTATCTCTATGGTGTGACAAATGACTTATGCAATTAAACATTAATAAATGTAAAACCATGAGAATAACCCGGCGCCCTCACAGTACAAACCACAGTTATTACCTTAAAGGGGCCCCCTTGAGTCTCGTTAACTCCTACAAACACCTTGGCATTAATATTACTAACGACCTATCCTGGAACATGCACGTTGATTACGTAACCCGCAATGCTAACCGCACTCTTGGCTACCTGCGCCGTAACTTTTCCGAAGCATCGTCTTCCTTAAAATTAATTCTTTATAAAATTTTAGTCCGTCCAAAACTAGAATATGCAACCAGCATCTGGGACCCCAGTCAATCCATACTAATCGCTTCCCTTGAATCTGTTCAGAATTGTGCAGCCCAGTTCATTCTATCAAATTATTCCCGCTACGCTTCTGTATCCACTATGAAGAACACGCTAAACCTGCCTGATCTGTCTTTACGTCGTAAATTACTTCGTCTCTGCCTCTTTCACAAAATCTATCGTCAAAATGAAGTGTTAAAAAGCTATCTTTTTCTTCAACCGACGGACATTTCTTCGCGTGTGGACCATAAGTTTAAGGTTGGTGTGCCATTTTGCCAAACCAACTTATATAATTATTCTTTAATTCCCAAAACCAGCAGTGCAGAATGGAACCACCTTCCTGCATGTATCGCTGCCATTATCGACACTAAGTTCAGGATTGCCATTGAAGATTACTTATTTTGTTAACTTGAATTTTCATAAATTGTATTATTGCACACTTCTAGAAAAACTGGCCACCCTGTGTACGCAACGCCTCATGACTTCGAGTGTACCGGAATCTTGGAAGAACGCTAACGTAATCCTAATGCATAAAAAAGGGGACGCCAAGGACTTGAAAAATTATAGACCGATCAGCTTACTGTCCGTTGCCTACAAAGTATTTACTAAGGTAATTGCAAATAGAATCCGGAACACGTTAGACAACCAAAGGACCAGGCAGGATTTCATAAAGGCTACTCAACTATAGACCATATTCACACAATAAATCAGGTGATAGAGAAATGTGCGGAATATAACCAACCCTTATATATATAGCTTTCATTGATTACGAAAAAGCGTTTGATTCAGTCGAAACCTCAGCAGTCATGGATGCATTACGGAATCAGGGTGGAGATGAGCTGTATGTAAAAATACTGAAAGATATCTGTAGCGGCTCCACAGCCACCGAAGTCCTCCATAAAGATAGCAACAAAATCCCGATAAAGAAAGGCGTCAGGCAGGGAGATACGATCTCTCCGATGCTATTCACATCGTGTTTGCAGGAGATATTCAGAGACCTGGATTGGGAAGAATTGGGGGTAAGAGTTAATGGAGAATACCTTAGTAACTTGCGATTCGCTGATGATATTGCCTTGCTTAGTAACTCAGGGGACCAACTGCAATACATGCTCACTGACCTGGAGAGGCAAAGCCGAAGGGTGGGTCTAAAAATTAATCTGCAGAAAACTAAAGTAATGTTTAACAGTCTCGGAAGGGAACAGCAGTTTACAATAGGTAGTGAGGCACTGGAAGTGGTAAGGGAATACATCTACTTAGGGCAGGTAGTGACTGCGGATCCGGATCATGAGACTGAAATAATCAGAAGAATAAGAATGGCCTGGGGTGCGTTTGGCAGGCATTTTCAGATCATGAACAGCAGGTTGCCATTATCACTCAAGAGAAAAGTGTATAACAGCTGTGTCTTACCAGTACTCACGTACGGGGCAGAAACCTGGAGGCTTACTAAGAGGGTTCTACATAAATTGAGGACGACGCAACGGGCTATGGAAAGAAGAAAGAAGTGGGCCCGGCTGCTGTGCTTCAACACAGCACGTTAATCCGCTGATGTTCTACATGCAAGTGTCACTTCCCACGATGATCCACGTTCTGTTCCCTGCCCTGGCTATGGTTTTTCTAGACTTACCCCAACCGCATCCTGCCTGGCATGTCGACTACGACACAACTGTTTTCTACCACCCAATGAATGCCAGCATCACTCCCACACCGTTGACACCGTTCTTGTGTCCGGCAGCGCCACTGTTCCCGGCAGCGTCACTCGACTTGCGGCCGGAATACCTATCGCCACCAACATCAATTCGCCCATCAGTTATAAAAGAGCAGGCGCGCACGGAGGCGTTTTGTGGGCCCGGCTGCTGTGCTTCAACACAGCACGTTAATCCGCTGATGTTCTACATGCAGGTTAGTAAATCATACAGTCTTTTCACGAAGCGTTCAAGTAATTACTTTCTACTGCAGCTGCCGGGCCCACATTGCTGCCTTTCCATTGTTGTTCAGTGTTGTGATGTTATTCGCTCTTTATTGTTGCTGGCGGGTGGCATCGAAACTAACCCTGGACCCGATAGTCAAGCCGTACTAAAAGAACTTAAGAGCCTATCCGCAGGTCAATCGCAACTGATCACCGAGATTCAAGGCCTCAAGTCTCAGTTACTAACAACTGACAAAGCAATATCCGATCTGAGTGTGCGCATGACGAACCTGGAGACCCACTACCAAAACCTAATCCCCTTGCGTTCTGATATAGAAAGCGTGAAGAATGATGCTGCCCGTGCAGCACACACAATGCACAGGCTGGAAGCGCGTCTTGATGATGCCGAGAATCATTCTCAGCGCAACAATCTAATTTTTTATGGTATTGATGAATCTTCAGGGTCAGAGTCGTTCGCACAATCGGAGCATATAATCATTGACCACTGTCGCAAACATATGAGCATCACGCTTGACCCAAAAGAAATCGAGCGCGCGCACCGCTTGGGCAATCGTGCAGCTAATCGTAACCGCCCCATAATAGTGAAGTTCACCTTTCATAAAACAAAAAATCTTGTTCTTTCTAACGGCCGTAAATTTAAGGGAACCAGCTTCAGCGTTGGCGAGGATTTTACGCGTCCTGTTCAATTGGCCCGCAGACACCTTCTTTCATACGCAAAAAGCAAATCGGCATCTTACTCCCTGCGCTTTAAAACTCTGTTTATGGGTAATAAGCGCTATGTTTTCGACGACCGCACACAGAGTGTGAAAGAATTGCAATAGCAGCCAACTCGACGCGGGAAACGCCCTACGGTATCGACACGAGCTAACCTCTACTTTTCCGTAATCTTTGCCAACGCACGCAGCTTCCTCCCTAAACGCGATATTCTGTCTGACCTCGTGTTGTCGTCTAACAGTAATTTGCTGATAATAACTGAAACCTGGCTGACTGACGATATTACCGATACTGAGGTTCTTGCTGACTTGCCGAATTTCTGCCTTTTCCGGAAAGACCGCGAAATCTCACGAGGTGGTGGTGTGCTAATCGCCGCGCATCACCATCTATCGTGCACGCTTGCAACCATTGAGACTGACTTGGAAATAATATGGCTAATCTGCCGCGCTTCACCACAGACTGTTCTCTTGGGCGTTTGTTACAGACCACCACATAACACTCCTGATTTTTTGCATAAGCTTAATAACAGCTTGAGCAAACTTAGTGAAAAACACCCTAACGCAGAAATCCTGCTTTTCGGCGACTTTAATTTTCCGCAAATCAACTGGACAAACAATAGTGCTTTAATCATAGGCAATGAAGCTGCTAAAGAATTTGTTAATGTGTGTCTTACTTTCAGTCTAACTCAACTTGTGCTAGAGCCTACGCGGGTTACAAAAGACACATCTAATGTACTAGACCTTATACTAAGCAGCCATCCTGACAGTCTATCATCCATAACTTACCTCCGTGAGGTAAGTGATCATAAAGTAATCCATGCCACCTTCACCTTTCAACCCATGCGACAACGAAAATCCAACAAAACTATATGCCTATATGATAAAGGGAACTACGAAGTTATTAATTACGAGTTAGGTGACTTCTTTTCAACTTTTGAGACATTATTCCGTATGCACTCGCCTCAAGAAAACTGGACACTATTTAAAAATAAAATTAATGAACTCGTAAACAAACATATACCAAGAATAACTATGCACACTAATCAAAATAAGCCATGGTTCACCAGAGCTTTAAAGAAGCTTGAAAACCAAAAGAAACGTCGCTTCCGACTAGCCACGCGACTTGGAAGCACCGAGGCTTGGTCAAAGTACTACACGGCAGAGAACGCCTACCTGAGTGCCCTTCGCACTGCTAAAGAATCTTTTTATAACGTCGACCTGCCCCAGCTACTTACTCTAAATCCTCGGCAGTTCTGGCGCATTTTAAATCCCCAAGAAGCACGTACCATCAGTGTGACCAATGCAGCAGGCGACACCGCCACGGACGCCGAGTGCGCTGATATATTCAACACAGCATTTTTTTCCGTGTTTACAAAAGAAACTACCACTCCAGACTTTCCACTACCTACTAACATAACATCACATATGCCACCCATTGTATTTTCGGTAGATGGTATACTATCAATCATTGAAAAAAACTGATTATGTACTTCTTCTGGTGTAGACGAAATTAACTCAAAGATCCTAATGAATACTAAGCATATATCCACGGCATGTTTCACTCTGTTGTTCACGCAATCATTGCCTACAGGTACTTTACCGGATGATTGGAAAGTGGGAAAGGTCGTTCCAGTATTCACAGCAGGTAACAAAGACTCCCCCTTAAACTACCGCCCCATTTCATTAACTAGTGTTCCTTGCAAAATCATGGAACATGTCATATACTTGCATATCATCAACTTTTTAGACTCGGCAAACTTCTTTCATCCTTCACAACATGGTTTTCGTAAAGGGCTTTCATGTGAAACACAACTAGCTATCTTCCTTAATGATCTCCACGTTAATCTTGATAACAACGTTCAAACCGATGCAATCTTTCTAGACTACTCTAAAGCTTTTGACACAGTGCCTCATAACCGCTTGCTACTAAAATTATCTAGATTGAACTTGGATCCTCTTGTAGTACAATGGATAAAAGAATTCCTTACTAATCGTTCCCAGTTCGTCTTTGTCAATAACGTCTCCTCCGAACCCCTCCCTGTCACTTCAGGTGTCCCTCAAGGCTCAGTCTTAGTCCGCTTCTTTTCCTAATACATGTATACATTAATGATCTTCCGCTGCATGTATCTTGTCCTATTCGTATGTTTGCTGATGACTGTGTGATTTATCGTACTGTGACTAACATCTCTGACCAAGCATCTCTCCAGAATGACCTTAATAACGTGCAGGACTGGTGCAACCGTTGGCAAAGGGCCTTGAACCCTAACAAGTGCAAATTTATTTCAATTTCCCGCCGTCGTGATCCTTATCTGTCTACTTACACAATTGCAAACGTCCCAGTAGAATCAGTTTTAACCTATAAGTACTTAGGCGTAACTCTGTCCCACGACCTTTCCTGGAATGCGCATGCGACTAACGTAATCTCGTCAGCAAACAAGTCCCTTGGGTTCATGAGGCGTCATCTTCGCCATGCTCCACAACACATCAAACTACTCGCATACAAATCATTTGTCAGACCACAACTGGAATATGCCGCCGCCATCTGGAACCCTCATCAAACATATATCATCAATGCACTCGAGTCAGTTCAGAATCGTGCGACTAGATTCATCCATTCTTCATATTCATATAACATCAGCATTTCACACTTAAAGGCACAATCTAGCTTGGCATCTCTTGCTTTTCGTCGTCGCATCACCATGCTCTCTCTTTATCACAAATTTTTTTACAGCTCACTAAGCCGCCCGCCTTACGTCACGCCATCATCTTCACGCATGTCACAGCGCACCAGCCATCAACTCCAGGTTTCTCGTCCTCGAACACGAACTGTCACTTTTCAATCATCATTTTTTCCTCGAGCTGCCAAGGACTGGAACGACCTACCCATTAATGTCGCTGCCATCACATGTCATTCACAATTTCTAGAAACTGTTGAAACCTGTATTTCAATGTAACACCTGCCTTTTCTTGTGTTCACATGTTAACCACCCCTTATGTAATACCCCGAATGGGGTCTTTAAGGTAATAAAATGAAATGAAATGATGGATGTAACGTTAAGGGATAAGAATAGAGCAGATTGGGTGAGGGAACAAATGCGAGTTAATGACATCTTAGTTAAAATCAGGAAAAAGAAATGGACATGGGCAGGACATGTGATGAGGAGGGATGATAACCGATGGTCATTAAGGGTTACGGACAGGATTCCAAGGGAAGGGAAGCGTAGCAGAGGGCGACAGAAAGTTAGGTGGGCATATGAGATTAAGAAGTTTGCAGGGACAACATGGCCACAATTAGTATATAACCGGAGTAGTTGGAGAAGTATGGGAGAGGCCTTTGCCGTGCAATGGGTGTAACCAGGCTTGTCTCCAGCCTGCTTCTTGCCTACCTTGGCATTGAAGTCGCCCATTAGTATAGTGTATTTTGTTTTCACTCTACCCATCGTGGATTTGACGTCTTCAAAGAAGCTTTCGACTTCTTGGTCATCATGACTGTATGTAGGGGCGTATACCTGCACGACCTTCAATTTGTACCTCTTATTAAGTTTCACAACAGGACCTGCCACCCTCTCGGTAACCCTATAGAATTCCTGTATGTTACTAGCTATATTCTTATTAATCAGAAATCTGACTCTTAGTTCTCGTCTCTCCGCTAAGCCCTGGTAGCACAGGATGTGCCCGCTTTATAGCACTGTATATGCTTCATTTATCTTCCCAACTTCACTGAGCCCTATCATATCCTATTTACTGCCTTTTAATTCCTCCAAAAGCACTGCTAGACTCGCCTCACTAGATAACATTCTAGCGTTAAACGTTGCCAGGTTCAGATTCCAACGGTGGCCTGTCCGGAACCAGGGATTCTTATCACCCTCTGCTGCGTCACAGGTCTGAGCACCGCCGTGGTCAGTTGCTTCGCAGCTGCTGGGGACTGAGGGCCGGGGTTTGATAGGATATAAGCAAGCCCAATTAATGCTCACGGATCTATGGAAAATACAATTTATGCTTTCATGTTGAAAAAGAAGTATGTTTGTGTATTCAAACATGGCAAAGAAGTTGCAAGCCGATATACACTCCAATTGAGTAACAGAGGTCAGCAAGGGAAGCCTCAGCCTAGAGCGAACGTTTCACGAAGCAAACATAACTGTGGCGGCCGTGACGAAGACAAGTTCCCATGCTGAGGCTTCCCTTGCTCATCCACTGCTGATTGGCTGATGGTTAGTCCAAACTTACTCCGAGTTTATTTCAAAAACTTTTTGGGAACACTGTGCACAGTTTTGTCATCTGCTGTTTAAGAGAAAGAAAAATTGTTTTCAGTGATTTGTCTGTTGAAAAGTGTGGAGGAGGTCTGTTGTGTGAACTTACCTTTTCTAGCTATCTCTTATGGTACAGGGCTAGCCTAGTTATTGATTTTATGCAAACTGTATATGAACCATTTGTAATTAACAAGCGTAAACTAATGCACGTATCCAGATATAATTCTAATCCTAGCACTTGCGATCTTAACAACGCTCCCTTGGATCTTGTCATATCATATAAATATCTCGGAGTACACATTACAAATAACTTAAATTGGACCATTAATATAGAGTATGTCATTAACAATGCTAATCAAATGCTCGTGTACTTAGGGTGCAACTTCCCCATACCATCATCTACTTGAAAACTACAGCTTTACAAGACTAGTACGCTCAAAACTTGAACGTGCATCTGCAATATGCGATCCCAGTTGTGTTAATCTTATTACTCCGCTTGAACTAGTACAAAATAACTCTACTCGTTTTATTCTTTCTATATATAACTGTAGTGCAAGTGTAACCTCAATGAAAACTAACCTAGCACTCAGTCCACTAGCTAACCGCTGCAACATTGCCCACCTTTCTCTATTTCATAATATATTCCATCACACTACACTTCAGGACGACTACATACTCGGTACATTTCAAACTGCGTCGATAATCGCAGTAAGGTAGGAATTGATTCATGTTTCACTGTTACGAACAGCCAGTGGGGTAGTGACCTTCTAGCCTCCCCTAGTCCACTGCGACAAATCACTTTGTTAAGCTGACAATGCGTCCCCCGCGGACAGACTACCGGTGCCTGCAAGGCAAGACACGTTTGGCGAGCCGAGTATTGTTAGCTGGTTCCCTGTCACCTTCATGGACCAATGGGAGCAAGAAAACTCCCAGAAAAGGCTGTTCTACGGCATTTCCTCACGGACTCCGGTAACCGCCACGGTCGTTTGACAAACGCACCTGCTAAATGCGGGGGTCATCCCAGGAAACAAGACGCGCCAGCCTGAGTCAAGCGTGACAACACCTGTCTACGAAGCCCCCCTCCTTTCTGTGTGTCCAGTGAAACGAAGGTGCGGGAGTGAGTGTGCGAACCTTCGCCCGCATCACAGGTCCTTCAACAACTTTGGACACTCCGATTGTACGGCAGTCTCCCTGGTCTAGGGATCTAGGCAGGACAGAGGAAGTCTTACGCAGCCGTTTTTGGCTCCTCTGTGTGCTTCACTTCAGTCATGCTAGACTGATGAGATGTAGCATTCTCCACTCTTCATGTAGATATTGTAAATAAACCCAGTACTCCTTGCTCTCGATGAGAACACATTCCTACCTTCAACAGCGTCCTTAGCGTGGATGAGTCGGACGATGGCATGGGCCAGTTACACCTTTTTACATGGCCAACCCCAACTCTTACAACACAGTCTTCCTCTCAATCTTTCATCCCCCGTACATCTCAGGAATGGAGCCACATTCCTTCAAGTATCGTAGCCATCACCGATAACAAACCTTTTGCAAAACATTAGCAAACATTGTACAATCAGGAAAATTATTATAGTGTTACCATAACTCACTGCACTTGTTTGCGTGCTTTACTCTACTACTTTGTAACCACTCCCCTCTTTAATGCCACATGGCCCGGAGGCTATTTTAAGTTTAAGAAATAAAATAATATCAAGAGTGACGGCCACAGTTACAGTCAACATGAAGTTATCATTTTCTCATTTGCATTGAGCACTTTTGATCATTTTAAAATTCCTTGAATTATCATGTAACAAATTCGTATTGTTGTGAGGGAGCATGTGATACCTGGTAGTAATGCCCATTAAGCTGATTTGCAAGAGCAGATGACAGAATTTGTGCATTAGCAAGTACGAGCTTGCTACATTGTTTCTGTTCTGGTCAAGCTTGAGATTCATGTATGACCAAGAATAATGCACAATACGTGCTATGACAGGAAAGCACACACACAACATTGTTTTGCATGCACATTTCATTAAATGGTGTCTTTGTGTGGGCTGTGCCTAGTCAAGCCTTGATTAGATGACAATTGTTTCTGCCAGATACTAGTAATGAACAAAGTTTCAAGTGCATTTACTATAACTATCACTGGAAGTACGTTCATTTGTCACTAATGCGCAGTGAACTTCTCATAGTGTATCATTTATGCAGAAACGGCCAAAAAGATTGATTATTTATGCCGTATTCCAGGTTAGGAATCTTAGCAATGTGGCAAAATAACAGGAGCCTCGTTTGAATTGCCTTTGAAGAGCAATAACCTTATAATAAATATTATTTTCCGCTTGCAAGCAATGACTACACGAATATATTTTATCCGCCTTGCACACAAAGCAATTCAAAGTTGAAAATGTGAAGCAGTGCTTTTTTACTCTACGGTGCACACCCAGAGGCTCCAAGGTTAATCCGCTTTCGTGGGTAGCCTCCAAACAGGCTGTGCTTGGTGCCAGAGTTGGATTTTCGTGCTAGCTAGCAAATTTTTTTTTTTTTTTCAAGCAACACGTTATATGCGGCCAGACGTGGCAGATAACTAATGATGGAAGCCGTGCAGCTGTTATACCAGTGAAACGTCACAGCCGATAACATTCACCGTCTTGAAACACATTTGCTTGGTGGCGGCTATCGAATGTTGGATGCATAAACTGGCTCAGATATTATTACTGTTATCTCATTAAAATCAACCTGTGTGATGGCGCTCAAACGAAACAACCACCTCGTTCACAAATATTACCGCCGTACAATTTGAATCAATAAACGCCCTTGTCTGCAATCGATACCAATGAGCTGCTGCTTATCAAATGTCAGTGAGGTCTTAAAATTTTTATTCAAGTAATAAAGCACATACTTTAATATCTGTTAATAAAAAATTCATGAGCCATTCCACTCTGTGAAGGTGAATGACCAGCAAAGCTGTTTAGCATACGACACAGAGGTGACACAGAATTTTGAACGTAGGTACGGACTCATTTACAGTGATTTTTATATACATTCGCTGGACGGAACCGCTGCCCCGATGAGCCAGAGAAAACCAGACACGCATGTCGTCTCAAAGGGACCGCCACCTCGGGAGAGCGGAAAGAAAGGAGATGCACAAGCGCTTGGAATGCCGACACAGAGAGAGTGGTGCAAACGTAGACATGGCCGATTCAGGTCAAAGTGTAGTATCTGTACTTATCAGCCTAATATCTGATATGGGTTGTATTTGGACCAAAGGTATTACATTTTTGCAAGTTGACGGAGTGCTTGAAGCTTGCTTCACCTGAGCCGCGGCTCGGCCCGGTATTGCACTATCTTCGGGATCGGCCCACAGTGTTTTGGTCCACGGACATCGATCCACTGGAAACTAGCTATATACAGCTTTGCTGTAAAACAATGAACTCCTTATTTTGCAAAAAATGACGAGGTAACTGTGTTAGTGAGTTATTATGTGCACATATATAGATAAAATATTTAGCCACGTTAAGCGCCGCCTAGCAGAAAAATATACCAATTAAATTATGTGGCCACATTACAGTAGCTCCACTTACGCAGCTCATGCTGAAACGTGCTGCGGTTGGTTTTTCGCCTTCTGTGGTGAACGCTGGAACTTGAGTGTGTACGGGGCTTGTGCAAAGTTCATTGTCATGTATGCAACATGATCTGCGTGCTTCTCGGTGGCTAATCGGCCTGATTATGCAATACGTGCTGCTTTTTTTGCCGTTCCCTCTGTCCGGTGTCGGGTTATTATTTAGATCGGTCCTGTCGACCTGGACAAACCTTGTACTGACAGAGGCAGTCCTGGCTTGCGTGGCGCCGTTCTGTGAATTGCTGTGTGCACTATCCCCGCCGGCGTAATCCTGGCCTCCGGCCGACTTCGGAGAGCGCTCACAGCGACAGTTCGCTACCACGTCAGCTGGGGGTGGCGGCCCATCCGTGGTGTGCTCGGCGCTCCTTTTGTGCCGAAAACAGTGAAACGCTCGCTTGGGTGTCATCGAGCACTAAGGGCTGCGCGATGCGCACTACATGTGGTATTCCGGGGGTCTCTACGCCAAATATATCGATTCGAAAAAATATAATTGTAGATGTACAATTTGCAAATCGAATTATTCAGATGTTCACAATTCGATTCTGGAATATTTATTATTCGCAAGCCCCCCTCCCTTCCCCGAAAAAGTTTCCTTCTCCAATTTACCTTTCCAATAATGTTTTTGCGTGGTCATGCTTTATATGATCATCAGAACCATACTTCTCGCCAAAAAAAAAAAAAGAAAAAGAAAGGTGTTTTCTGCAATTTTTTCTTTTCATTTATTCCCATCCTTAAAGGGTTATAACCTGACAATCTGTATGCTTACAAAACACTGTATCAGCCTATGGCTGTTGTCATCGTACCCCACAACTTAATCTGACCTGTGCACACACAATGTTAGCACTGTTTCATTTGGTCATTGGATTGCATAGTTTTGCGTAGGTTCCAGCGTTCACAACTTTACTCATGTCAGTGTTGCCTCAGTTTGGCACAGTATTGTTTATTAATACTCAACTCGGGGCAGCTGCATCATTGTCATCGCAGCACAGTGGGAGACTGCATTTCCAGACCCTTTGAAGCTGATTGATAACTTGTCCATGCTTATTGGACCATGGGCAGCACTGAGAATGTAGTAGTGTAATATAAACAGAGTGAGGATAGTGTATGACAAGAAAGTAGTCTCTTTTTGGTCTCAGCATTGTGATGTGCTGTGGTGTGCCTTGCTTTTTTTCAGACGAGTCTACCACAATTTACCTCAAAGTGACAACAGTGCACGAAGCGCCTCGGTTGGTGTCAGACCATGACGTACCAATCTTTACAGCCAGTCGCCCTGCATGCACGCCATCTCAGTGGGACCTCACCACGCAACAAGTAAATCAAGCTAGCTTGGGGGCATCACCTGTCTGTTACATAGAATTGCTAGCTTGGGTGACATGTTGAATGTCAGTGAGCTTTTAGCATTGCCGGGAAGTAAAAATGAAATTGTGTACACAGTGCATTGGTAGGAAAGGGACTGCTCAGCATAAAGCCACAGGTTTGTTCCGCATTTTGACGAGGGTGAAGTACAAAAATGCTCATGTATGTTCAGTGCTTACAAGTAAGGAGCAGCCCGGCTTCCCCCCTCGCTAGGTAAACTGTAGCACGCTTTCGACAAGCACTTGAGGTGATTTTATTACCAGTAGTGCCTTGTGTGGGGCAATTCTAAGTTTCAAATTTTTTTATTTCGTTATGATATTCGGTTGATGTGACATGAGCAAAAGCAGGTATTGTGCATGGATTTTTCCTAGGCAATGCACATGATGGCCAGCATTTAACTACAATTCGTGGTGCAGCGTACCGTTTCATGAGCCACTTGAGCGTGAAGCTACCTGCTCGTGAATTAGTGAAGGTTCAGTCACCTTGGTTTCTTTAGATTACCAGTTAATTTTCATATGTTTAGTTGTGCATTACGAGTGATGTATTATACCAAAGACGCATGCACCTTGTCCACTTTTGTGTGTGTGTGTATATATATCTATATATATGTAAGAAGAAGAAAGGGGGTTAACTGAGGGGCCCTATTTTTATTAATCATATTGCAACGGGGGTGTTCACCTAGCAAAAGGGTCACTAGTTATAGGTTGTAGCGCTAGGCTTAAAACAGGTCGGCGCTATATCGTAACAGGGAAGCAAGCACTTCTCGTCGTCTTCTTCTTTTGCACAAGCACACCAGCACCATGCCCACTGCCCAGTGCCTTCAGTACAATCACTCCCCACCGAAAGAGTAGCCATCCTGGCGACCTAAGGACACGGGAACACAGGGGGGTCATGGCACTGCTTGAGCCGGGAGACGTGGACAATTTCCTGGCCCCGACGACGCTGGTCGGAAGGCGTTTCAATTGGCTCGATGAGGTAGTTGACCGCGGATGTTTGTTTCAGTACCCGATAAGGACCGTGGTACTTGGAGAGCAGCTTGGAGGAAAGGCCTGGAGGAGTAGAGGGCACCCACAACCAGACCAGCGAGCCAGGCGTAAAGCACGTAGCCGTAGTGGATGAATCGTGGCGAAGCTTTTGGCGCCACTGGTCCTGGGATGTGAACGAACGAGCGAGCTGGCGACATTCTTCGGCGTAAGCAGCCGCTCTAGAAACAGTCGTCCACTCCGAGGCATCTGGCCGATAAGGTAGAATCGTGTCCATAGTGCACGAAGGTTCGTGTCCGTAAAGGAGAAAGAAAGGGGAGAACCCAGTGGTGCTTTGCGTGGCGGTATTGTAAGCGTAGGTGACGAAAGGTAGAATGCGATCCCAATTCGAGTGGTCAGATGAAGCATACATGGCCATCATGTCACCAAGGGTGCGGTTGAAACGTTCTGTCATCCCATTAGTTTGAGGATGATATGCCGTGGTAGTGCGGTGAATGACGCGACACTCCTTTAGCAATGCTGCAATGACGTCTGAGAGGAAAACGCGACCGCGGTCGCTCAGTAATTCGCGAGGTGCTCCATGGCGTAAAATCAGGTTGTGAAGGATAAAACTGGTGACGTCTTTTGCTGTGGCAGACGCTAGGGCTGAAGTTTCAGCGTACCGCGTGAGGTGGTCGATAGCAACAATAACCCAGCGGTTGCCGCTTGGAGTGTTGGGAAGCGGACCGTATAAGTCAATGCCGACGCGGTCGAACCCGCGCGCCGGGCATGGTAAAGGTTGTAAGGGGCCGGTGGCATGTTGAGGTGGCGTCTTGCGTCGTTGGCATAGGTGGCATGACCGGACATACTGGCGAACGAAACGGTACATACCGCGCCAGTAGTACCGAAGCTGGAGGCGAGAGTATGTCTTTAATACACCAGCGTGGCCGCATTGTGGGTCGTCGTGGAACGTGGCGCAGATGTCGGAGCGTAGGTGTCGGGGTATAACAAGCAACCACTTACGGCCGCTGGAATTGTAGTTGCGGCGGTACAGCAGGTTATCTCGAATGATGAAGTGCGTGGCTTGGCGACGAAGCGTCCGAGAGGTCGGTGCTGGCGATTTGCTGGACAGGAAGTCAATAAGCGAAGAGATCCATGGGTCTTTGCGCTGCTCTGACGGCATGTCGGAAATGTTGAGGGCGAAGGCACCGCAGGTAGAAATAGACGAGTGGACAGGACCAGAGGGCAGGGGTGACCGGGATAGAGCGTCTGCGTCTGAATGCTTTCGGCCTGAGCGATAAACAACGCGGATGTCGTACTCTTGTAGGCGCAATGCCCAACGGGCAAGCCGACCAGTTGGATCTTTTAGTGAAGATAACCAGCATAGGGCATGATGGTCGGTCACGATGTCAAATGGACGCCCGTACACATAAGGATGGAATTTGCCGATAGCCCAAATGATGGCCAGACATTCCTTCTCAGTAACCGAGTAGTTCGCCTCGGCTTTGGTAAGGGTGCGGCTGGCATACGCGACGACGTACTCTTCGAAGCCATCCTTGCGTTGTGCAAGAACAGCGCCGAGCCCGACACCACTAGCGTCCGTATGGATCTCAGTTGGAGCAGAGGGATCGAAGTGTCGCAGCACTGGAGGCGAGGTGAGAACGCGTCGGAGTTCTTGGAATGCTTCGTCGCACGCCGAGGACCAGGCTGATAGATCAGAACTGCCGGTGAGAAGCTGCGTCAAGGGGGCAATGATAGAGGCAAAGTTACGGATGAAGCGTCGGAAATATGAGCACAGGCCGATGAAGCTGCGAAGCTCTTTCATGGTGGTTGGTTTAGGGAACTCGGATACGGCGCTAAGTTTTGTGGGGTCCGGAAGGATACCGTCTTTTGACACTACATGGCCGAGAATAGTAAGCGTACGAGCGCCGAAGTGGCATTTCTTCAAATTTAGTTGCAGTCCTGCAGTGGAGAGGCACGCAAGTACTTGCTCGAGGCGGTTGAGGTGCGACGCAAAGTCGGTGGAAAAAACCACAATATCATCCAAATAGCAGAAACACGTTTTCCACTTCAGCCCTCGAAGAATGGCGTCCATCATTCGCTCGAAAGTGGCAGGCGCGTTGCAGAGGCCGAACGGCATGACAGTAAATTCATATAGCCCATCAGGCGTTACGAAGGCTGTCTTTTGACGATCGGCCTCTGCCATTGGCACTTGCCAGTAGCCGGAGCGCAAATCTAGCGAGGAAAAGAATTCCGCTCCCTGCAGACAGTCCAAGGCATCGTCGATGCGCGGCAGAGGATAGACATCCTTGCGCGTTATTCGGTTAAGGCGGCGATAGTCGACGCAGAACCGAATGGAGCCATCTTTTTTTTTAACGAGGACAACCGGAGATGCCCAGGGACTGTTAGAGGGCTGGATGATGCCACGCTCCAGCATGTCGTCAACGTGCTGGTCGATGATACGGCGTTCAGCAGCCGACACACGATACGGACGCTGGCGCAATGGTGTATGTGGACCGGTGTCGATACGGTGAACGACTGCGGACGCTCGGCCCAAGGATGGTTGGTCAATGTCAAATGAGGAACGAAAGCGTTGGAGGAGCTTGATAATTTCTGTGTGCTGCGCAGGTGTGAGTTCTGCGTCGATGGCACGAGCGAAGACGTCTACAGGGGCATCAGTCGCGGCGGGAGGAGTGACGGAACAAATCGGAAGTGATGCCGTATCACCAAACGTGGTGGCCAGGAGAACGCTATCGAAAGCTTCAGCGGTACCCAGGCACTCGCCGCGGAGTAGGGATGATGGGCAGGCGGACGGATTGCACACGTAAAGGGCAGCAGAACCGTCGCAAAAAGTGACGACAGCAAACGGAAGCAGAAAGTTCTGGCGGCGCGCACAAGTGGCCGATGGTGTAAACAGAACAGATGAGTTTGCAGCAGAGTTACATGACACAGGAACCAGAGCGGCGGAGAAAGGTGCGATATCGATGTCAGAGGCGGCAACAACTTTAGGAGAAGAATGGTCGTCAGGGTCGAAGCACGGCACTGATAATGTAAGTTCCGCACGAGCGCAGTCGATAAGTGCTTGGTTGACAGATAGGAAATTCCATCCAAGAATAACGTCGTGTGACGAACAAGATAAGACGACAAATTCTATAACATACATAACGTTTTGAATGACAACCCGGGCTGTGCACGACGCTGAAGGCTGAATGCGATGCGAGGTTGCCGTACGCAGAGAAAGAGAGGGAAGGGGAATGGTCACTTTGTTCAAATTGCGGCAAAGCTTCTCACTAATAATAGAAACGGCGGCTCCGGTGTCGATAAGTGCGTGTACGGTGACGCCATCTACGGAGAGCTCAATTTCGTTCGCCGGGTTAGAATGAGGCCTTGAAATGTTCGACGTAAACGCAGTTCTTGCCTCTGGAACTGCGACTGTTAGTTTTCCTCTCGGGCTGGGCTGGGTCGGCGAACCATCGGGGAAATGGATCGGCGACGTGGGGAAGGTGACCGACGGGCATCGAAAGGGAGGCGACTGTAAGATGAGTCCGGAGGAAGGCTAGATGGGTCCTGACGCGGAAGTCGAGCAGGCCTGTAGCTTGAGGCGCCCCCACTGTCAGGTAAACGGGGGCTGCGACGGCGGCAGAATCGTGCTACGTGGCCCGGAAGATGGCAGAAATAGCATATTGGCTGGTTGTCAGATGTACGCCACGGGTTGACGACAGGGGCTCCAGCGGCCGAGTAAGAGACGACCATCGGGCGTGAAGGTGGCGGCGGCACATGGAAGGTGCCAGTGGCCCGGTAGGCATCAGCAGCCGGAGGAGCGTAAGGCCGGGCGACAACGTCAGCGTACGTTAGCGGCCCAGCTGCAGGCTGCGGAGGAGGGGCAGATGGCAGCGCCGCGGCAACTTGGGTCTGAATGACGTGGCGAAGCGAAGGAGCCAAGGTTGTCGACGGCTCGGGTGTGCTGTTCGCCAGAGAGAGTTGGCGGGCAACTTCCTGACGGATAAACCGCTTTATCTCCGGCATTAAAGCAGAGATGTCGGCAGCGTCGCGGCCGAAATCCAACGGAGATAGATCCGTGGTGTCCTGCTGAGCAGCGCGTGTTGATGCACGCTGCTTGCGCAGCTTGTCGTACTGCTGACATAGCTGTATGACTTCGGCAATCGTCCGCGGACTCTTCGCGACGAGCATCTGGAAGGCATGGTCATCGATGCCTTTCATGACGTGCTTGATCTTGTCAGCTTCGTCCATAGATGAGTTCACACGCTTGCATAGCGAGAGGACGTCTTCAATATAACTGGTGAAGGTCTCGTCCTGGCGTTGAGCTCGACCACGCAAGCGTTGCTCAGCGCGAAGCCGGCGAACGGCGGGACGGCCGGAGACCTCTGCCAAAGTCGCCGTGAAAGCCGACCAGGTGGTAAAATCGGCTTCATGATTGCGGAACCATAGGTTTGCCATGTCAGTCAAGTAAAAGATGACATTTGTGAGCTTGGCGCGGTCGTCCCACTTATTATGGGCGCTTACACGGTCATATTCGGCGAGCCAGTCTTCCACGTCGTGGTCGTCTGTGCCGCTAAATATAGCCGGATCGCGCTGGCGGATCACGCCAGAACAGACGATGGTGGGGGGCACGGGAGCAGCAGCCTGGGACGGTCCTGGTTCATCCATTGGAACAGCTGGTGGTAGCGTTCGGCTGCGGAGTTCCAGGATGTAGAAGAGAAACCCAGCACCTCCACCAAATGCAACGGGGGTGTTCACCTAGCAAAAGGGTCACTAGTTATAGGTTGTAGCGCTAGGCTTAAAACAGGTCGGCGCTATATCGTAACAGGGAAGCAAGCACTTCTCGTCGTCGTCTTCTTTTGCACAAGCACACCAGCACCATGCCCACTGCCCAGTGCCTTCAGTACAATATCATGAGAAGCCAACAAACAAAGACACCAAGGAAAACATAGGTGAAATTACTTGTACTTACTAATTGTATTAAAAAAACATGATAAATTAATGACAATGAAAGTGGATGAAAAAACAACTTGTCGCAGGTGGGGAACGATCCCACGTCTACGCATTACGTGTGCGATGCTCTAATGCGAAGACGTGGGATTGTTCCCCATCTGCGGCAGGTTGTTTCTACATCCACTTTCATTGCCCGAAATCAGACCAGACAAGAAAAACTAAATTGTCAACATACATGCTTATTTTAACATACGTATAGTAATCGAATAACATGGTCATTACTGCTCAGGGTCATAGGCATTGACACTGACATTCTTTTTTGCCTGGTCATTTCTTCATATGGCTTCGCATCCTAATTTTCTGTCATAATAAAAATAAAGCTCAAAGCCTTCATATAAGGAGCATGTGTGCAAAATAAAGACACACCTTCAGCATGCAGCTGCATTATCGTCGTGTCTGTCAACACTACAAGACTAAATAAAATTCCAGAGGCCTTGCATTTGAACGCAGATGCAACGGAAAAAGTGCAGATTAAACTTTCACTTGTAAACAAGCGCTACTCCATCCGTACTGTGCAGCTTTCGTAGCTCACCCATATTTTGAGGAATACTTATTGTGTAACGTGCTCCACAAAAAGTGCTTTCGGTGCTTTGCAGCAACAATCACACAAAACAAAACGCCCTACACATAAATTTGCTGACCGCAGCGCATACCTGCGTCCACTCGCAACAGTCAAACTTGACACCCCAAGGTCCTTCAAATTGTGTGGTGTGAAAGCCATTAGGCGTAAGGCAACCCAATTCTTGCGTTTTTACATTCTTCAGACTTAGTAACGGGGCACCAGGCAAGAGAAACTTCAGCAGTGACACCAGTGGCAGCGGTATTAGGCGAAAGATGCCGCACGCACTGTTATCCACAGCACTTTCTACGCAACGAAAAACGAAAAGCCAAGAAAACAAGAGGCGCTGCAGGTAGTGTGCGAGCACTCGCACAATAGGCGAGGCATTAACTCGCAAAGGCTCGTGGGATGAGTCATCTGCTTGGAGCTTCTGGTTGGACAAATGACAGCTCTGGCACACGATTCTCCATTCACAAAGCAGGTGCGCTTGCTCTCTGTGCACCTTCATCACAAGGGTTTGCTCGCCGTGCTGATTTCTAGAGCCTACGATGGTTGTATCGATGATAGACCTCGAAAGCTGAGCTTAGGCCTACATTTCAAATATTTCTTTATAATTGAATCACCTGGACATGTGTGGTAACTATGCGTGCTTTAAGTTTCATGTTTATCATGGATGACGAGTCCCGATTTCCTGTTCTCACGTCGCTTCTGTTTGTGTCAACGACGAGAGGGATTTTTAACATTTCAGTCTTGAATATCATTTTTGTACTACATAGAACCCATCGTATACACCAATGTGTTTATCTGTCATAACCATTGATAAATCGCGTTGCACAAGTGTGCATAGCTGCTAAGAACCTTCACTTTGCTGAAGAAAAATACCTACTATACATATAGCTTTTCAAACCTCTATATCATTTTACAGCGAACCTTTATACATTTTGTGACATTTACATATAGATCATGCATGTACTGTTCTGTAATATAACTTGCTGCCCACGTTACTGACATTTCCTGGAACAAACATGATAACAAAACGTTAAACCATGCAGTCAGCATGGTGTAACAATGCTTTAACATAGTATCTCTTGCTCCAACTTTACCAAAACATTTGTTATAAAAGTCTCCAATGCTTTAAAAATTGCAGTAAGCCCCTAGTGTTTGAGAGACTTTGTGATATCTGTGCGAGATATGGAAGGTAAGGCCTGCTAGAAGTGTTCACCGAGTGCAGTTGGCCTTCCCTGCATGCTTGATTCGGTCTTAATATACTTTCGATGTCTCTTTATATAAAAAGAAAGCATTGCAGCTTTGCGAACATTAGGCTAGTGTTCCTCGCCCCGTGCACCTTTCACAAGATGCGCAAGAAAAATGACAGACTACATCTTTTAAATCCTCCCAGTACACCTAGCTCGTCTCGCATCGAACACCAAATGAAAGTCACAATACCATGCAAGGTGCTCGCCTAATGGCGTTCCAAGGCATTCATGCCCAGAAAAACCTTGGATTGGAACTGCCTGCCTGCATATAGTGCCTCCACTAGTAAACCATGCTTGTTTGAATCAGCCTAGTGAAACTGAGATGAAGTAAGTAAAAATTAAGTCACTGACATGGACAGAATTGACGTGAGAACAAGAAAGTGCAACTCGTCATTAAAAATAAGCACGAAACTGACAGCTTGCATAGGAAATTCACATGCTAGATCTATTCGGCTAAAAAAAAACTTATTTTAGGTGACTGCCTATGCTCAGATCTTGTGGTCGGTCATCGATGCGACCACCACAGGCTCTAGAAATCATCAGTCTGAGCAATACCTGGCGACGAAGGTGCACAGAGGGCAAGCGCGACTGACTCTGTGTACAGAGAATCGTGCGCATGATCCGTCATCTGCTGAACCAGAAGTGCCGAGCAGATGATGCGTCCTTTGGGTCTTGTTTCTGTGGTGACGGCACCAGTTGGGTGCGAGTGCATGCACGTGACTCCGCTCCACCAACAGGGAGGTGCAGGCCTGCCTTCACTCGCTAGCTCGGGTGGAAAGACGAAAGAATGGTGCTGCCTTTAGTTTTATTCGGGGGGCCTAATAAAGTCGACCAGCGATTCAGTCACTTTGGCTGCAGTTTGGGATCTCCCACTTTCTCGTAGCATAAAATATTGCTGCTCGACTCGCAAACTGAGTTATCCTAATCACTCCTTTGTCTCACAATAATTCCCAGTTTATAAAGGTTTGGAGTAGAATGCGTAATCGATAATTGTACGACTTAGGCCTGCTTTGCAAATGGCCAGCAGTGATGTCATGCCTGGTGCCGTTGAAGCATCTCTTTGTGATAGTGTGTGGTGTACTGCTGGTGTGATGTCTGGCTTTCTAAAAAAGATTCATTTTTATGCGTTGTCCCTTACATGTGCTGGTGTGTATGGCGTGATGGCTGCTTATTAATGCAGAGTTGTGTGTGCTCTCTTTTTCCTTCCCATGCTGCTGCCTGCCTTCTTAATTTAAAAAAAAATTTTCTTTAATGGACCATCAGTGGGATATCACAGCAATGCAGGTAAGGCATTGGCATGTCACATATGGCTTTGTTCTTGCCCTTTGTTGACCATAACAACCCACTTTAACGTGCTAATACATCACCCACATTTAACCTTTTGCATGTACAGTACTGCTCTTGCTAGAGAAATGTGGCTTCCTAACATGGGTGTCTGGTGAACGCAGAATTTGCTAAAGTGCTGTTGCAGCATCGTAACTGTATGATGTGCTGTGCTGTCAGGGCTCGTCACACGCGAGTACATGTGTTGTATAAAGTTGGTCAGGGCAAACATGCAATGTAGCTGCATTACCACTCCAACACAGGAGCCTTAACAAGACTGGCTGGCAATTTTTTTTTTTTTTCAATTATGTTTCGCAGGGAACCTAAGACCAAGTTAAACCCATGGCATTAGCACCATATGTCCATTGCCCACGTTAATCAACCAGTAACCATTCGTATGTCATAAAGCTTAAGGTGTTGTTTGCCAGATTTGTTTGTGATCTTGTTATTGTGAGTGGTATTCAGTGGTGTGTGCCTCCTTGTGGTTGCTACATCATATAACAAAGTAACTGCCTCGTATGCGGGAGGTGCTGGGTTCAAATCCTGGTGCTGCCGGAAATCCATTGTCTTTTTCTAATGGTAAAGATGTCCCCTGAGCCCCCGAGGCACCTGTCCTTTTGGTGTGTTTATATAGACAAAGAACAGTGTGTGTTTGTTCAATTGTAGTACTATTCCACAGCTGCTGAGGGCAAAGATGTCCCACCCAAACTGTTTGCAATGACATCGCCCGTTAGCAAAGAAGGAAGCGAGAGAGTGGGTGTGTGAAGAAACAGATTTTCTTTACCGAGTTGTTTTACAGACATGCCACTGTAATGTGTGAGTGTACTTATATAATTTAATTAGCTTATAACGCCGATGAGCTGAGCTGGGCTGCTGAATTGAAAACTTTAAGAGGCAGAGTAGTGAGTTCATGGTATTTCCATGGTCAGAAGCGCGAGGCTGAAGGGGAGGTAAATTTGCAATTAAGGTGTGCTGCTTTTGTGGCAGGTTAGCAAACAAGCAGCTTAGTTATACACAGTGACAGAAACAGTTGCAGAAACACTGAAGCAGTGCAGCATCCATCTGCTTCTTCCTTTGTTCTACCTCACAGTCTTTTTTCTTTTGAAATGTTCTTTCAGAAACAGGAATATATAAGGTACAACATCTCAGGCTACTCGCTCTATTTAATTGCTTTCGTGTTGAAAATTTTTGTTACTGCTGTCTTAAGTGACAACATTGCGCAATTACTGGAACATTAACAAACAGCAGTCAATGTTGTGAGCAGACATATAGCATATCATTCACCACGTAGAACTAACTCCTGAGATAAGGTAGAATTGACCGAACTGTCAAACCTGACAAAAGAGAAGAAAATAAGTGATATCTGAAATAACAGCATCAAAAAGATTGAGGAAGCAGTAAAAAAATATGGCAGCATGAAATTAGTTAGAAGGAAACTTGACATTATAAAGAACAAGATGTACTCAAAAAGATAAGCAGAACAATGTCATTGGCGATTTCGACGATATAGTAAATGCAGCAGATGTGTTATATGCAGAACTGTGCGATACCCAGAGTAGTCATGCAACCGTGACGACATCGTAACAAAAAAAGGAAGCAGGAGTAGTTCCCTGTAGGACTAGCATTGAGGTTTGCTAGACACTTTCAGGGGAAATGTGGCAGGAGAAGTGGAATAACAGTCAGTTTGATCATATACTCGAAAGGCTTGAAACCTTTAATTTGCAGTGCCTCTAGACTTGAAGTATACAAAAGAGCTGAAAGAATGCCAGTGTTGTACTAATCCATAAGAGGAAGGACACTACGAAGAATTTAAGGCCCATTAGCTTGCCTTCAGTGACGTGTAAAATATTCACCAAAATAATTTCCAATAGAATCAGGGAGACACTCCGCTTCAGGTCAACCCAGAGAACAGGCTGACTTCAGGAAGGGGTATCAACAATGGATCACATCTATGCCATCATTCAGGTAATTGAGAAATCTTCAGAGTACAATCATCCTCTCTGTATGGCTTTCATAGATTATGAAGAGGCATTTGGTTCCGTGGAGATACCAGTAGCTATGAAGGCATCGTGTAGTCAAAGAGTACAGGAAGCATATGGTAATATCTTGGCAAGTATATATAAATAGTATTCAGCAGCTGTTTTAATTCTTCATGGGAAGTGAAGAAATGCCAGTAAAGAAAGGAGCCAGGCAAGGAGACACAATTTCTACCATGCTATTCAATTCACACTTAGACTGGGAAAGATTAGGAGCAAGCATCAATGGATGGGAGCACCTCAACAACTTGTTTGCAGATTACTTTTTCCTGTTCAGCAGTGATGGAGATTACTCGCAACAAATGAGTGAAGTCCTTGGCTGACAAAGTGTAAGAGTAGGTCTGAAGACTAATGTGCAGAAGATCAACGTAATCAGCACCTGTGGAGCATTTTTCTCATTCTGTGTGTCAACGTTTTTATGCTGTTTCCACCTTTTTATAGATCATGCTTAACCAACTAGCCCATCGTTGCACAATGCATCATCGTAATGTTCAATAGCGGCAAGTGAACAAGAATTTGGGATTGGCTGTCAACCCCTAGAGTCTGTTCAATAGTTGGCTTATCTAGGCCAGTTATTCACAGTGTACCCTAATTATGAGAATATGACAGGCACTACCCAGTTACAACCAGCAGTATATTGGGCAAAAGCTTCGATAGTTGACAAAGAAATCTGAGAGGAAATGGAGTTGGGCAGACTAGAGCTATAATAGAATGGGTGCCAAGGGAAAGGGAAGAAGCGCAGTTGGGCACAGCAGATAAATTGGTGGTGTGATGAAAGTAGGGAAAGTTACAGCTGGCATAAGACTGGACTAATTAGAGATCACTAGGAGGGGCCTTTGTCCCATTATGTTGATGATGGTGATGACATGCTTTAGGCCTTAGCATAGTAAGCTGTTGGGCTAGTTCGTGTGACATGATTTTTGCAAAGGGGAGCGCAGAAGCGTTGTGGAAGAAACGACAGCTGGACAGAATAGACACTCACTTGCAACTATAAATATTTTCAGAAACAAAGCAGCAGGAACATGTGCTGCCATCCAGAACTGTGAAAAGAAAAAAAAAAATATTTACAATGTTTTTTAATATAAAATATTGCCTAGCAAAGGGGCATACACCACTACATCAATAATGACAGCTTGTGTTTGTGATAGCAACAACGGCATGTGCAAGTGGCCTGATAGAAAACACTCCAGAAAAACCTTCAGAGGGAGGGGGGCCCAGAAACTTCAGGCAAGTGCGAGGGACTTAAATTTCTTGTCCATCGGATACACTGATGGGGCACTAATACAAACAGCGTGAGCGTGAATCTGACCAACCTCGACGATTTCCCTTTCGAGTCTGCCTTTGCATCTGCTTGTAATCTTGGTTTTATCGAAAAGGGGTTTACAGCCACAATCCCAGCAGTGTGCAGGAAGGTGCGCGGCATTGCTCAGGGCCTTTAAAGATGAAGAATGCTCTCTTAGCCTGTCATTTAGACAGCGGTCCCCGTCCGCTCAACTTAAACTTTCCCACAGTTGCGTGGTATCTTATAAAGCACTTCGGTGGCACAAGGGACGAGGGGTTTCGTGTGTTTCTTTTCACAGGCCTTGTTCTTCTTTTGGCTGTTTGCAAGGGTGCACAACCGAGAAAGCTTAAGAGGAGCTGTGAAGACAAGGTCAACACCATGTTTCTGTCTAATCCTTTTTTAGGTTCTGTGAAATAATGTGGATATATGGCATCACGACAAACTTATTTGGCCTCTGGCGTGGCATGGTATTGGGTGAAGCCTGAAGCTTCTTCAAAAGTGTTGTACCCACTGCAACTAGCACATTCGAAGGGAATCCCGAGGCTTTCAGACAAGACACTTGTAAGTCAAAACTATGACCAACCCAGTGTAAGAGGAGTCAAAAGGTAGAATGGCCTTCTTAGAGCGCGGCAAATATTCCCAACAGAGGTGTTAGTCACAGTTAAAATAAAGCGCTAAACCTAAAAACCAGAGTGTGCCATTGTCAGGAAGTTCCATTGTGGAAGATAACGAGAGCAAGCATTGATTGAAACAAAGCAACACTCACTCAGCTGCTGCAGTGCTAATGGCATTATGTGCAACAGATAAATAGACAAGAAAATCATCCACATATCTATGAACTTCAAGAACAATGTCCTGGTTCAATTTTTGCTGAAGCAAAGAGTCAAATGTGGCTAAGAAAATTTCACACAAAATGGGTGCCACACACGATCGTATACATACGCCCTTTTTCTGTATGTGAATCTTACTGTCAAAGTTAACAATAGTAGAGGTGAAGTAGCAGTCCAAAAGCTCAAGAAACCCCTCTGCAGGGATAAGGCAGTTGTTCTGAAAAAGAACAACGCCGTATGAATCAGTTGCTTCCCGGACAGTTACAAAGAGTCCATCATGCAGTATATAATAAGGTAACTCCTCACTGTCCACAGACATTGCGAAGTTCGCCCCCAGTACTCCCACCCTAACAGTCTGCATAAGACAGTCCGAATTCTTGAGCACAAATGGGTCCTTTGGTGCGAGCGCTTTGAAGTGATGCTGCAGAAAAACCAGATGTTGCGCTGCCAACTGTCTCTTTCTGTTACTATGCCTCGGAAGGGACACAGTGGCTTGTGGGTTGTTGCGGTAAAGAATACCCTGAGGCCGTCGCCTTTGCAAAACTTTCTGAGCTTTCAAGTGCATCCAGTTTCAATCAAGTCATTCAAAAGAGTTGTTGCCCTGGCTTTGACTTTCGCAGGTAAAGCATCCACTTCTTTGAAGTTTTTTCTTATAGCAGCAGTAGCCTTCCCCTTGAACATGGGCGTCGGGAGAACAACGAAGGCTCCTTCCTCGTCACTAACCATTATGTTGAGGTCAGATTTTCTGAAAAATGCTGCGGTGCCATGAAGAATGGAGAGGCCTACCGAAGTGCTTGATGGAGCGCCTTGTAAAACATCGCTCCATCAGAGAGACATTGATCCCTTTCGTCACTGAGCGATTTGTCAACAATCTTATGAACTGCCGCCAGCAAATCTTACTTGGGCACTGACGCTGCCAAGCTAAATATTGGCCCGTTTTCCAGTACTTGTTGCACATTGGCAGTGACTGATGCTCCCCCCTGTAACACGACAGGTACAATGCCTGACTCACATTTGCTCTTTTTCAGTAGTTGAAGCAGTACCCTGCCACATAGAATGCCTGTTGCAGCCTCGGCATTTTTTTAGCGAATGTGCAGGAACGCAGCTGCGTTGCAGTTTCGACCTTTCGACTCGTGACACGAAGTCCTGAGCCAACTTTCCAAGAATTTGCAGATACTTTTGCAGTGCCGTTCGGGGAAAATGAGACATCCACCCAAACATAGCTAAGTGCTACGAAGGAAACCCATAAGGGTTCCTCGAAAGGAAAGCTTTGCAGTTGAAGAAAAATTCGTCCTGGTCCAGGACTCGAACCTGAGACCACTGCCTTTCCGGGGCAGCCACTCTACCATCCGAGCCAACCAGTCGTCCAGCAGATGGCAGGCGAAGTCGAATTTATCTAAAGCCCCTTGATAATTTGAAAGTAGCGACACTCTCCTCCTCACGGCGCTTTCCTCCTCGATTCTCCTCGCCCGCCGGCTGCGCATGGCACGCTATTCCTCCTCGGCTCCCGCGGACGGGCCACAGGATTCTATGGAGGTGTGTTATTTTGGGCCATTTGCGCGCCCCAGTGGGGTTGAAATTTCGAGAAATGCTAATAACAGCATCGATAATGCTGGAGGCAACGTTTATGAGGAGGTTGGTTTTTTCTTAAAGCCGTATTATCGGGGTATACTGGTTTAAAGGGAGTTTTCAGGCGAGTTCTATACTCCAGACAATTTTTCTGCCACACGATCAGACGCTTTACTTCGTGCGTCTGATCTAGTATTGCTTGTGACACATCTCTTTGTGTGTGGCTTATTAAGCGAAAGCCTTAGGCCTCTGTTTCAAGGTCCCGTTGTGAGCTACATAAAATATCACGTGACCGAAGGAAGGCGGGAAGCGAACCAAAGCATATGCAGCCGCGTATAAGAGATGATTAATGATTACCAAAGTAATGATTGATTAGTGATTGGATTAAGATGAATTCGCGTGTATTAAGGATGATTAAGGTGGATTAAAGTCGATGAAGGTGCATTAGGGTGAATGAAGGTGGATTAAGGTGCATAAAGGAGGACTAGGTTGGATAAAGGTCGATGAGGTTAATTAGGGTGGATGAAGGTGCGTTGATGTGCATTGAGGACGATCATAGTGGATTATGGTGGATTAAAGTGCACAAAGAAGGATAAGGGTGGATTAAGAGGAATTAAGGTGTATTAAAGAGGATTATGGTGGGCTAGGATGTATCAAAGTTAATGAGGAAGCATTACGGTTGATCAAGGAGGATTAAAGTGCATTAAGGAGGGTTAGAGCAGATTAAGTTCGATGAAGGTGGATTAGGGTGCATTAAGGAGGACTTTCATGGATTACGGTGGATTAAAGTGAATGAAGGAGGATTGAGGTCGATGAATGTGCATTAGGAGGATTGTGGTAGACTAAGCGGTCTTAATACTCAATGAACCCCAATTCACCTTAGTCCACCCTAATCCAGCTTAATGCTCCTTCATCCACCTTAATACTCCCAATCCACCTTAATCAACCTACATCGCCCCCAATGCCACTTAGCCTACCCTATGCGGTCCTAATCCTCCTTTATCAACCGTTATCCATCATAATCCGCCTTAATCCTCCTTCATCCACCTTAATCCTTATTCACGCACTTTTTTCCCACTCAATCCTGCTTAATGGTCCCAATCTACCATAATACACCCTAATCCGCCTCTATCAAGCCTAATCCAGCTCCATGGTCCCTAATCCACATTAATCTACCCTAGTCCATCGAAATCGGTCTTAATCCTCCTTTATCAACCCCAATTCACCTTAATCTTCCTCTATCCACCTTAATCCTCCCTAATCCTTGTTCATGCACCCTAATCCACCCCAATCGGTCTTAATACCCTTTCATCAACACTTCACCTTAATCCACCATTATCTGACTTAATCCTCCTCCACGCACCTTAACCTTTATTCATGCATCTTAATCCTTCGTAATGCACTCTAATCCACCTTAATCTTCTGTAATACACTAACCAACCTTGATCCTCCCTAATCCACCTTATGTCAACCACTAATGATTCATTAATTAACTTGGGTAATCATTCTCTTATACAGGGGTGGACATGCTTTGGATCACCTCTGGCCTTCCTTGGGTCACGTGATACTTCCAGTTTACAACGCAACCTTGAAACATAAAGATATAAAGGTTTTCGCCTTAAAACTTAAAAAAAGCTCCATTTTGACTAGTTAACGCTCATCACCTGCAATACTAAAAGACATCTATAGCGGCTCCACAGCCACCGTAGTCCTCCATAAAGAAAGCAACAAAATCCCAATAAAGAAAGGCGTCAGGCAGGGAGATACGATATCTCCGATGCTATTCACAGCGTGTTTACAGGAGGTATTCAGAGACCTGGATTGGGAAGAATTGGGGATAAGAGTTAATGGAGAATACCTTAGTAACTTGCGATTCGCTGATGATATTGCCTTGCTTAGTAACTCAGGGGACCTACTGCAATGCATGCTCACTGACCTAGAGAGGCAAAGCCGAAGGGTGGGTCTAAAAATTAATCTGCAGAAAACTAAAGTAATGTTTAACAGTCTCGGAAGGGAACAGCAGTTTTCAATAGGTAGTGAGGCACTGGAAGTGGTAAGGGAATACATCTACTTAGGACAGGTAGTGACTGCGGATACGGATCATGAGACTGAAATAATCAGAAGAATAAGAATGGGCTGGGGTGCGTTTGGCAGGCATTCTCAGATCATGAACAGCAGGTTGCCATTATCCCTCAAGAGAAAAGTGTATGATAGCTGTGTCTTACCAGTACTCACCTACGGGGCAGAAACCTGGTGGCTTACGAAAAGGGTTCTACTCAAATTGAGGACGACGCAACGAGCTATGGAAAGAAGAATGACAGGTGTAACGTTAAGGGATAAGAAAAGAGCAGATTGGGTGAGGGAACAAACGCGAGTTAATGATATCTTAGTTGAAATCAAGAAAAAGAAATGGACATGGGCAGGACACGTAATGAGGAGGGAAGATAACCGATGGTCATTAAGAGTTACGGAATGGATTCCAAGGGAAGGAAAGCGCAGCAGAGGGCGGCAGAAAGTTAGGAGGGCGGATGAAATTAGGAAGTTTGCAGGGACAACATGGCCACAATTAGCACATGACCGGGGTAGTTGGAGAAGTCTGGGAGAGGCCTTTGCCCTGCAGTGGGCATAACCAGGCTGATGATGATGATGATGATGACCTGCAATACTACGGGCATACTTGCCACTAATTTTTTTCAGGGCGCAAAGCAGAATCAATAATACTGCACTTCCGACTGAATGACAACAGTTAGCGACGTGCGAAGTGATGGAGCCGCCCCAGAATATTAAGCATACTGAGGACAACCGCAACAAAAACGCTGGTGAGCAGGCCGGAAGAAAGAAAAAATAATGCCGCATTACGGGATGCTTTGCTACGAGCTATAAGAAAGACTCATCAGCTCGCAAACAACGCTGTTCTTTGTCGGAACAAAGTTCTTTCGGCCAATGTCATGCAGCCACTGCATCCTACGCAAGCCGTCACGCTTTCATTGTGGTATCATAAAAACGGCATAACCATCTTCAGGCTTCTTGCTGCAGTTATATGCGCAACAGCCCGGCATAGCGCTAGCACATAGACCAGAAACACAGCTTACAACGTTCGCTACGCCGAGCTAAAGCGCCGAGCCAGCCGTGCTCAGGAGGAAAATGGCGCGAACGAAAAAGAAAAACACAAGCAAAACTCAAGATCCGCGCGTTTCCAAGGGCAACGGCAGGGAGACCAATCGTCGTGCAGAAAAACGGGGGCGAAACTGGTTGCCGCGGGGGAACGCGCAAGGGGCGAGGAGGAGGCGAGGAGGTCGCGCGGCGGCGGCAGAGTTCAAAGAGTGTCACTACTTTAAAATTATCAAGGGACTTTAAATTTATCAACAACTCAGAAGCAAAGGCAAGAGCTTGACACAATAGTTCAGCGGAAACCCGCAAGGTGGGGAGAAGTAAACTTTATGACACTGTTAACATAGTTGCAACACGCTTTCCTTCATCACCGCTGTTCATACTTGGAGATTTTAATTTACCAAACATAACATGGAATACCAACCTCCCTTTAATATCCCCACTCTCATCTCAAGCTCGCGACTCTTTAGATGTGTGTTCCATATTCTCACGTGCAGATGTGCGCTCAGGCAACTAGAATAACAGCTAACACGGCGAATACACTAGATTTAGTCCGCACTAATCGACCCGACATAGTATCGCCTGTAACGTATCTGCCAGGAATTAGCGACCACTTGCTTCTACAGTTTGATATTAAACTAGACCGTCCGAAAACTAACAAGAAAAAAAAAATAATACAAGACTACTACAGAGCAAATTATCAGGCCATAACACACCATCTTCTTTTATCGTCATTTTCCTTGATGGCTTTGAACACCGTAGTGTACAAACTAATTGGAACATGTTCACAGCTATAGTCACCCATCTAACTGAACAGTACATTCCTCAATGCACCATTACAACTCGCACAAACTCTCCCTGGTACAATAATCACATTAAGCGTTTATCAAATAAAAAGAAGAGCTTCTACCGCATTGCAAAGCTTTCACCCACAATTGAATGCTGGGCATCGTATACTGCAGCGTCAAACGCATATGTGCAAGCGCTCAAACACGCCAAAGAGCACTTCCATTCACATGTTCTCTCTTCAATGCCTACCACCAATGTTAAAAAATTTTGGGGTGTGATTATTCCTTCGACTGACAACAAACCGACTCTTCGGGTGTTCCAATTCCTTCCGACCTTTCTGCCACCATACTAAGCCATCATTTTCAGAAAATTTCACAGCCTCATCTAACATGCCCTCCATAATTGTTGCCCCATGCGGTGTCAGTAAGCTTATTGATGGACTGTGCATTCGTTCTGCTCCCGGGTACGATTGTATTAACTCAAAATTCTTAAAAAACACTTCAGATTATTCTTCTGTCATACTATCCAAACTTTTCCAGCAATACCCTGACCATTGTACGCTACCTAATGAGTGGAAAATAGGCGAGGTGATTCCAGTGTATAAATCCGGCAGCAAGGAATCCCTTTATAATTATCGTCCAATCTCTCTCACCAGTATATGCTGTAAAATGCTCGAACACATTACTTTTACCAACCTTGTTAATTTCCTTGAATTGAACTCATTTTTCCATCAGCACAACACGGTTTTCGGAAATCTTACTCCTGTGAAACCCAATTAATATCATTTGCACACGCACTACACCACATTCTTGACCAATCATCACTAGCTGATTGTATATTCTTAGATTTTTCAAAAGCATTCGACAAGGTGTTTCACAAACTATTGCTTCACAAACTAAATCAACTTAACATTGACTGTAACCTTTTGAAATGGACTGAGTGTTTTCTTCTCAACCGCTCGCAGTTTGTTTGTGCTAACAGCTTTAACTCCGGTTTTACAGAGGTCCGTTCAAGTGTTGTGCAGGGTTCCGTCCTTGGACCCCTATTGTTCCTGATTTACATTAATGATCTTCCCTCGATTATCAACTCCCACATCCATCTGTTCGCTGATGATTGCGTCCTTTTCAGAGAAATTGCCAATGCTAACTATATCAAATTACTTCAGTCGGACCTTATCACTATGGGGAACTGGTGCAATGAACGGTTCATGGAGCTAAATATTGCTACGAAATAGTATTACCAATGACGAAGAGGCGAGCAGTAAGAAGACGACAACAACGATTGGAGGCTAGCGCGGGCTGTTGCCTCTTGGCCAAGTGCGGCGTATTACTTTGTAAATATACTTGTATATAGCTTTTCATCTGCGTCTTCTTACGTAACATATCTGGTGGAGGTGGACGTTCCCTGTACCTCGTCACGGAGCTTTGCAGTGGACGGTACGTCGAGCGAAGCTCCGTACCGAAGTTCTGCTCTCATGGCTCCCGGCGATGACAACTCAACTCAGCCGCCTCCGACACCTGCTGCCACTTCGACGACCTACATCACTCTCCCTGCTCCTCGTGATCCTGGCGTATTCTCAGGCAAAGATGGGGAAGACGTCGAGGACTGGATCAGCCTGTACGAACACGTCAGCCGCAATAACAGGTGGGACCCTACTATCATGCTCGCCAACGTAGTCTTTTACTTCGGTGGCACACCTCGAGTTTGGTTTCGGACGCACGAAGATGAGCTCACCAGTTGGGATTCGCTCAAGCAAATGCTCCGAGACCTGTTCTGCAACCCCTACGGTCACAAACTTGCCGCGCAGAAGGCGCTTTCCGGCCGTGTGCAGACGTCAACAGAGCCCTATGTCACGTACATTCAGGACGTCTTGGCTCTGTGCCGCAAAATTGATGCACACATGACTGAGTTAGACAAGGTATCCCACATCCTCAAAGGCATTGCTGTTGACGCCTTCAACTTGCTCGCATTCAACAACGTCGCGACGGTGGATGCTGTTATAAAAGAGTGCCGCCGCCTGGAACTCGCTAAAAGCCGACGTATCGACCAGCAGTTTGCCCGTTTGCCCAAAACCCCAGCGACATCTTCCTGTGCCGACGCTCCTCGTCCCAACAACACTGGCGATATTACCAAGATCGTCTGGCGTGAGATGGAGGCCGCCTATCCGGCTGCCTTCGACTCCAGCCCCACCAACGCACCTGCAGTCACGGTTTCCCTGATCCAGGCAGTTGTCCACCAGGAGTTCGAAAACATGGGCCTTCATACCATCTGCTCGGCCCATCGCCCTGATACCCATCCGGCTTCTTCGATTCCGCCCCGTTCCGCATCTTCTTACCCACCACGTTTCCGCAACCCATCTGAATGGCGCACTGCTGACGACAAGCCCATTTGTTTTCACTGCCGTCGCATCGGGCACATTTCTCGGCACTGTCGAAGTCGCTGGACTTCGCCGACCCGGTCTGCTTATACTGCCTACTCTCGCCCCTCAGGTGGCCATTCTCGTCCCTATGCCGCACGCTCTGATAATGCCGCCACTGACTCTCCTGTGCCGAACCGCCCCTATTCTCGTTCACCTTCACCCCAACGACGACAATCTCGCTCTCCCCAGCCCCGTCGCTCCTTTTCGCCGACTCCCTTCGGACGCCGCTCCCAGCCAGAAAACTAGATGATGCAGTGCCTCGAGGTGACGCTGCATTGCTCCCTACGCCGCCAAATCCTCTACTGACGTTGCCCACTCATCTGAACCCTCTTGACGTGCAAGTCGACGGTGTTCCTGTATCTGTTCTTATAAACACTGGGGCGCATTTGTCGGTAATGAGCGCTGACCTGCGTACCCGCCTGAAAAAAATAATCACGGCCGCCACGACGTATGTTGTCCGTGTCGCCGATGGCGGAACAGCCCCCGTAATTGGTATGTGTGCCGCCCGTGTCTCCTTCGCCGATTGCTCCACAATTGTGCTATTCACAGTCGTCGCCCACTGTCCCCACGACATCATCCTCGGCTTAGACTTCCTCTCCGCACATTCTGCTCTCATCGATTGTTCCGCCAGTACTCTCCGCCTTGACCTGCCTGATCTGCATCCCGCTGAACCACGCCTCAGTCACCTCGCTTGCCACCTCCGGCACTCACTTACGTTGACCTAGTGTCATCCCCACCAGTCCCCGACGATCACTACATCGTGGCTCCTATGCAAGACGTCCTCCTTACACACGGGATGACGGTACCTCATACAGTTTTATCTATTACGGCGAATTGCGTCTGCCTACCAGTGGTCAATTTTGGCTTGACGACACAAGTGCTGCCACGCGGGATGTCTCTGGCCCAGCTTTGCTCATTCGAGGATCACTCAATAGCATCCATTGCAGTAGACGACACTTCATCCGATACTCCTCTACCATCGCCGTCGGCAAATTGTACCATCGCTGATTTACAGAAAATGATTGCGCCCGACTTGCCGTCCAAGCACGCTCTGCGTTCTGTTCCGCGTTCTGTTTTCCTACCACGATATTCTTGACTTTAACGATCGTCCTTTGGCCCAAACTACAGCTGTCAAACATCGCATTAATACCGGCGATGCCCCTCCTATTTATCGCCGCCCCTATCGAGTGTCACCAGCTGAATGTCAAGTTATTCACGTAGAAGTTCGCAAAATGCTTGCCAAGAACATTATTGAACCGTCATATAGTCCATGGGCGTCACCTGTTGTGCTGGTAGAAAGGAAGGATGGCTCATCGCGCTTTTGCGTGGACTATCGGCACCTTAACAGGGTTACCAGAAAGGACTTGTATCCCCTACCTCGGATTGATGACGCCCTTGACTGCCTCCACGGTGCTCGCTATTTCTCCTCTATTGACCTCCGCTCCGGCTACTGGCAGATTGCCGTAGACGATCTCGACCGCGAGAAGACTGCTTTTGTAACACCCGACGGTCTTTATCAATTCAAAGTGATGCCATTCGGTCTATGTAACGCCCCTGCCACTTTTGAACGCATGATGGACTCCCTTCTTCACGGTTTCAAATGGTCCACGTGCCTGTGCTACTTGGACAACGTTATCGTATTCTCTCCAACGTTCGCTACGCACCTCGAGCGCCTCTCGGCAGTCCTGGACGTTTTTCGTCGCGCCAGTCTGCAACTGAACGCATCGAAGTGCCAGTTCGGCTGTCGCCAGATTACCGTCCTTGGGCATCTCATTGACGCGAACGGAGTGCAACCGGACCCAGGCAAGATCCATGCTGTCACGCACTTCCCTGTTCCGAAGTGTGTCAAGGATGTGCGCAGCTTCATCGGCCTTTGTTCCTACTTCCGCCGTTTCGTGAAAAATTTCGCGGCCATAGCATGACCACTAACCGAGCTTTTGAAAAAAGACGCCCCTTTCCAGTGGGGCGATAACGAGGCCTCTGCATTCTCGCATCTAATCGACATTCTCACAACGCCTCCTGTTCTGGCCCATTTCGATCCTTCTGCACCTACCGAAGTCCGTACTGATGCCAGCGGTCACGGAATTGGCGCAGTACTGGCACAACGCCAGCGCGGCAACGACCGTGTTATCGCTTACGCCAGCAGGCTCCTCTCACCCTCCGAGCGCAACTATTCCATCACTGAGCGTGAGTGTCTGGCCCTAGTTTGGGTGGTCGCGAAGTTCCGTCCATACTTATATGGCTGACCCTTTTCCGTTGTCACAGACCATCATGCGCTTTGCTGGTTATGCTCACTGAAAGATCCTACGGGAAGACTTGGTCGCTGGGCCTTACGCCTCCAAGAATATTCATATAATGTCACCTACAAATCTGGCCAACTACACAAGGACGCTGACTGCCTGTCTCGTTACCCAGTAGACGAGCCTGACGACGCCGACAGTAGTACCGCCAACGGCATTTTCTCTGTGTCTGCATTCGCTAACATTGCCGATGAGCAGTACCGAGACCTACCGCTGCGAGCACTCATCGAGCGTCTGTGCTCTACACCTACCGACGCGTCTGTTCGCCGATATGTCCTCCAGGGCGGCATTCTGTACCGAAGGAACTTCCTCCCTGACGGATCTGATCTTCTTCTTGTCGTGCCAAAACATCTACGACAGACTGTGCTCTTTGAGATGCATGACGCACCTACTGCAGGACATCTTGGAGTAACCCGCACGTACGACCGAGTACGACCGCACGTACGAATAAATGCAAAGTCATGCGTGTGTTTAGTGTTGAATTCCAATGGCGGAGTCGGAGCAAGTTTTTCTGCTCGTTTCGGAGCAAGTTTGTTCCAATGACAGAGTGAGGGCGGGAGTAAGGTGTTCCAATGAGAGAGTCTGAGGGGATTCAGAGCGGGAGTCACTCCGTGGAGCAGAAAAAGCTGCTCCGCCAAAATCGGCGGAGTGGACCGGAACTCTGCGTGACGTATTTCCTTTACCACGTTTGTCCGCTGGGAGGCGCCACCGGTCACGACTCGCAAGGAAGCAAAAGCTGCTGCACGCTTGGCGAGATATCCATTCCGCACTTTTAAAAAAACAACAGGTGAACGGCGCTGAAGAGACAAGTGACCGGTGCGGCGGTGCTGGGAGCAAACAGCGGAAGAAAATGACAACACGCAAGGTATCCTGGGTAACTCAGTGATAGAACTTCCGCTTCCGCCTTGCTCCGGCGGCGCAGGTTGTGTTCCATTCGCGGATCTGGAGGCGTTGCTCTGCGGCAGAGTCGAGTGCTCGCTCGCGGAGTCCGTCGGCTGCTCCGACTCCGCCATTGGAATTCAACATAGGAAAACATCTACCATACCGCGTACTACATTGACAACATGTCGTTGGAATCAGTTTCTTCATGTAAATATTTTGGTGTTTACATCACTCCTAACCTCAGCTGGTCTCTTCATACTGAGAACATAATTAAAAACACTAATCGCATGCTTGGCTACCTACGTCGCAACTTTTTCAGCGTACCTACTAATTTGAAACTTTTGTTATATAAAACTTTAATACTAGTACCCAGACTCGAATACGCGACTCTGGTATGGGACCCTGCTCATTAAAACTTAATCACCGACCTCGAGATGGTTCAGAATAACTCTGTACGTTTTATTCTTGCTAACTACAACCGCACAGCGAGTATAACTAACATGAAATCTAATCTTTGCCTCCCATCGCTGACATCTCGCAGAAAAGTGTCTCATATTGCCCTCTTCCACAAGTTGTACCATCATAATACTCTACGAGATCACTTCATCCGCCATCCAATTTATGTATCCCGTCACATGGATCATCAGTACAAAGTCGGCATTTTGTCATGCAGTGCTAACTGTTTCTCGCAATCATTCCTGCCGCGAACCTCACGTGACTGGAACCATCTTCCCGCTGACGTTGTAGGCCTTACTAATTGTGAACAGTTCCGTGAAGCCTTAGCTAATATTTTTTATACAGGTGCCATCTGAACACTCATGTAACCAACTGTATTTGTCTTCTTCATTATTTTGTATTTACCACTTCCCCTCCGTAATGCCCTTGGCCCTGAGGGGTATAATAAATGAAATGAAAAAAAATTAATATTTTATTTCAAACAATGCTTGCTCTCGTTATCTTTCCCAATGGAACTTCCCGACAATGGCACACTCTGGTTTTTAGATTTAGCGCTTTATTTTAACTGTGACGAACACCTCTGTTGGGAATATTTGCCGTGCTCCAAGAAGGCCATTCTACCTTTTGACTCCTCTTACACTGGGTTGGTCATAGTTTTGACTTACAAGTGTCTTGTCTGAAAGCCTCGGGATTCTCTTCGAATGTGCTAGTCGCTGTGGGTACAACGCTTTTAAAGAAGCTTCAGGCTTCACCCAATACCACGCCACGCCAGAGGCCAAATGAGTTTGTCGTGATGCCATATATCCACATTATTTCACAGAACCTAAAAAGGATTAGACAGAAACATGGTGTTGACCTTGTCTTCACAGCTCCTCTTAAGCTTTCTCGGTTGTGCACCCTTGCAAACAGCCAAAAGAAGAACAAGGCCTGTGAAAAGAAACACACGAAACCCCTCGTCCCTTGTGCCACCGAAGTGCTTTATAAGATACCACGCAACTGTGGGAAAGTTTAAGTTGGGCGGACGGGGACCGCTGTCTAAATGACAGGCTAAGAGAGCATTCTTCATCTTTAAAGGCCCTGAGCAATGCCGCGCACCTTCCTGCACACTGCTGGGATTGTGGCGGTAAAGCCTTTTTCGATAAAACCGAGATTACAAGCAGATGCAAAGGCAGACTTGAAAGGGAAATCCTCGAGGTTGGTCAGATTCATGCTCACGCTGTTCGTACTAGTGCCCCGTCAGTGCGTCTGATGGACAAGGAATTTACGTTCCTCGCTCTTGGCTGAAGTTTCTGCACCCCCTCCCCTGGAGGGTTTTTTGGAACGTTTTCTGTCGCGCCACTTGCACGTGCCGTTGTTGCCATCACCAACACAAGCCGTCATTATTGATCTAGGGATGTATACCCCTATTTAGGCGATTTTTTATATAAAAAGAAATTTTAAATCTCTTTTTCTTTTCATTCTTATTTTTTCAACCACAATTCTTAATGGCAGTGCATGTGCAATAACATTCCTGGTGGTTTGTTTCTGAAGATGTATGCAGTTGCAGCTGAACGTATCTCCTGTCAAGGTCTTTTTTCCACAAAGCTTCTCGCTCCCATTTGCAAAAATCATGCTTTAGGCTACCTGACCAATTCATTCTCTTTTGCATCAGAAATTTTCCTTGCTGCTGTGCTAAACTGCAAGATCTGCCAGATTTCTCGCAGATTAATGAACCATATTTACTTCTTCGAGCAGACGTAACATTGTGTCTGCAACACAGCAATGCCTGGAAAACAGTTTTAGTGAGAATTGTCATGTATATAACTGCTAGCCTGACTTTCTTGGCAGTTGTATTGCCATGTCTTGTTCAGACAAAATGTTGTTCATGGTAGAAATTACATCACGAGCTTTTCACATGGCATCATCATCTGTTTTGTGTCACTGATCTGGCATTCTAACAGAACAGGGCCCTGTAACACTTTTTATTTATTGAAGTACAATTTATTGAAATTTATTGATAAAGTAAATTTTTATTGAAGAAATGAAAGGACACAATTTTAAGAATATTTTGCAGCAAGAAGTTTTTCTATGTGTTCAGTAAAAGCGGAGTTTGCGGCATTTAAAGGTCGCCTTTCATCCCCCCCCAGCAGTGCTTCTGCTCCTTCATCAGTGGCATGCACTGCGGAGGCTACGGCCAAACGGGGAGGTGCTAGCCACGCTCGCACTGAGCATCACGTCAAGTGCGTCAAGTATCATGAACATTGTTAATGCTGAAGACACTTTGGGGTCATTCATAAAGTTAATATTGCTTGCAACGTTTTCACACATCTAGCCAATAGTCGTAGGAGGGCGCCAGTGGTGTTTGTGTGCAGTTTAGATGGCACAGGTTTGATGGAGCCGTAGGAAAGCATGACCGATCTCTACAGAGGCATTCCCCGCTGCATGGAATCGAGTAATATTTGGCTCAGGTGTTCATGGAGGCATTCTCTTCCATCTACTACGATTTGTTTACCATGGTCAGAGTGTTGCAGGGCCTCTTTAATGAATAATCCTGCTGAATTGAATTCTTGACACCTGGCTTACATTGAATAATGTATCAGCATTAATGTTTGCTTTGCCTGGCATTTATTCTTGCAGTGGGAGTAAATTCTGTTCCTGGTTATTTCAGATCCTGCCATACATTGATGGCTTCAGGCATGTGGCCAAGATTGCAGTTGAAGCAGACGTTGAGGTTAGCCTAGTCAAAGAGTGCATCAGAAACATGCTGTGAGTGCTCCGATGGCAGTTATTTCTTGTCATTGATGTTTTGGCATTTACATTATAACCTTGCTTGTATATCCCTTGCTACTTTGTTTTCCCAGACAATGGAGCTTGGGACTGTGTTGTGTGATGCTGATAGTGTGCTCGGCATGTTTGCATAAGATGAGGATCAGGCGTAGGGCTGCATATGTGGCACATGGTTCCTCCCAGGCTACATGATCCACAGATAAGGAGGGAAAAAGTGTTAAGCATCAGGAGACGATGAGCAAAATGTGAACAAGGTGAAAGCAGGAGCCAACGTTTCGACAAGTGGACTTGTCTTTTTTGAGGCGAAGAAGAAGACAAGGCCTCGATGCACACTGCATTGCGACGCCATCTACATTGACACGAGTCAAGCGACATGCCTGCAGATAATAAAGGGCACCCATAGGCTGTCGATCCCAGATGCTGCCTGTAGATGGCGTTGCGATGCAGTTTGCCGTTGCTCCGGCTCCCACTGCGTGGGGTATACCACTTGTTGGCACCTGTACATTGCACGCGCATAGTGTGTTCCTTGCGTACTAGGAAGTTTCCTAGGCAAATACTGATGAAATTATTTGGGCTGTGGTCGGTTGTGCTTTAGTGTACACAAAGGATGCATGCTTAACAGATCTCATTTAAAGAAAATACTGACATAACGTTTGACACGTCATTTTTCAGGAAGTAAATGAATAAACCCCCCCCCCAAAAAATTGTGTGACGTGCCAGAGTGCCCTAAACAATATACTATAGAACCACGGAATCTGCTTAAATTGAACTCGAAGGGACAGGGGAAAATGTTTCGTTTAAGCGAATGGCACAAAATCAAGAAGTTGGTTTTTGAAAAGCATTGAGAATTTAAATTTTTTCTGTGGTCAACAAATTGACATCATTGCAATCTATTACAAATATCATCTCTAGCATGTGCATAAGCCATTAATGTCCATTTTAGATGCAACTCTGCTGCCTTCTTTTTCAAAATGGGGCAACTGATAAAAACTCTGGCGCTGCATGGATGCTTGAACCAGAGGAACAGTCCATGTGTTTGTTCATGTCGAGATGTACGCCTCGGATCAGGTCCTTTAATAAAAAGCTGCACTTCCAGGCAGGGTGTATCTTCTCTACAGGTAACACCCCGGGTAAGGTCTTTCAAAAAGTTGCAGTTACGAACAGTATGCATCTTCTCTTAGTGTTTAATTACCTGTGACAACAAGGACTTAAAGATATGAAACATTGCTGCGCTTGTAGTCTTTTTACAATGTCCATTGTTGTAGGCCCTTTGTGTGCTTTGTTCTTTCACTTTTTTGATTGGCACAGTCACAAGGTGCATAATGTGAGAACTAAGCAGTGTGAACACCACACCGCACCCATTAATGCTACAGCAGCGCAACTACCCGATGGATTGGATTTTCTTGACTGTTTAGCATGAACATTTTATATGGTTGTCGTACTGTTCATGTTTTGTATGTGGTATTACAGCCTAGGAAGTACATGGTAGCTTAGCTTCAATTCCAGTACCATATAACTGGAGTTCACAAAAAAGTGTTCCATTTAAGCAGTTTTGTCAACATTGTACCTCTGGGCGGCCAATCTAAGTTGGTACCCGTGTTCCATTCATTTGGCGTTCACGGTACCCGTTTCTACGAAACCGTTCTTGTTTCATTACAGAGGAGGTGGATATCATCACGATATTCTGTGGTCACTGCGGATGCCACACGACCACAGCCACAATTCTGGTTTATTTCTTTGTGAGCAACGTCATCGTCCCTGGCCTTGTTGCAGCACGATGTTGTCAAACTTTAATTCATGTCGTAACGTCAGTTGACCGCTCATAAAAAATGTGGGATGAAGTAAGAGACAAAGAAGGCACAAGCACTCACTTATCCATCCTGTTACTTTGCTGATGACCCCAGGTCTGTCGTTCTGAAATGAACTTTATTATAAAATTAAAATACCTTACAAGCGTTCAACATTCATACTTGCTCACTCAATGTCTTCCTTTTAGCTGCAAGAAACGTGGTAGAGTCTCTACAAGTTCAAAAATATGTGTCAAAACTCTTTTAAACAACCCCTCACCAGGTCTGGCCATTTGGGCTGACAAGCGCACTGCACACAAAGGGCGCAAATGATAGTGTCTGCAAAGTATTACACCACTGCGAAAAGAGCTGAAATTTCAAACCAAACGCTGTGTGCGCCCTTCTCCTCACAGGCACCACACTCGCAACGGGACAGTCAGATGTTGGTCGCACAAGTGCGGTTACGTAAATGGCAGTACTATGACATCACTTTAAAGTTAAGAGAAATAATAATACATACAAACCGAATGAATGTTTGCATGTCTGTTTTACCTTGTACCGTAGCATGAGAGATGTACTTCTGTTGCATCTGCTTGTTCCCATGTCGTGCAGTCACGCTCACAGAGGATGAAACTATGTCATTGTGTATTGTGGTCCAGCACAGTGTTGCAGCTCTCCAAACATGCGCACACCGAGGGATCCATTTCGCAGAAGCAGCTGTTCTCGTACACAGCTCCCAAGATTGTGCAGAGACCAAAACAAAACAAATGCGCTCGCTTGCAGGCTCGGGCACAAGACCATCACCATAAGTGCGCCGCGCACCAAGAATGCGAGAAAAAAAGTAAATAAAAGAAAAGGAAGGCAGAGACCGTGATATGTACGCGACGCGATCCTCCAGCTCTAGTATGGGAAAATGCAGGGAAGGAATTTTGCTTGCGCAGGCTAGACGGGGCAAGTAGCGAGTGTGTTGATGTTGGCAGTGAAGCTTGGTTCCTGTAATCGTGGGTTCAAGACATGGTTTCTATCTCGGCTAATAATGAACCAGTTTGAAGAACTGTTGCGGTAAAACGCTCCCTTGAAGGCATATAACCAAAAAAGGTATAAACAAAATTTGCTATGTGGCCTGGTGAGGGGCCCTTTTAAGTGCCTTATTTGTCAAGTCGCCAAGAGTTGCATGCGGCTTGATGGCACTTAATATAGTCATGAGCTTTAGCAAAAGCAAATTGATGCCATATTACAGAGCAGTCTGTTCAAGGTGAGCTTTTTGTGACTGCCTGTTATCACACGTTATGCACCAAACTGGTGCAATCTTGGAGATGCATGATGAACTCGCTTTTCTGCATGTAAGCCTTTAGATCATTTTTTTACACAGCCCTTGCTGTGAATAGATGAATGCACTATTTCCTGCAGGTCTAACAATGCTATGTACAACACGCACAGGTGATTTTTCACAAGTTTAGTGACACATCACTTGCCCCTTAATTTCTCCCGCTGCCACACGCCATCCGTGTGACTGGACTGTACCAGCTTGTGTGCCTGCTACAGAGCCCGAGGTAACATAGTGAACGAATAAAAGCGCGAACTGATGAGGACAAGAGGAGTAGGCAAGGCACACATGCGCAGACTTTCATTTTCAACTATTTTTTTTTCTGAAGTGTACCAAATGTATAGGATAGATGCGACACACAAAAATAAAGCAACAGATATAACAATAATGTGCATGTGTTCACCGCTTACTCAGAACTGCTTATTGCTCAACACTTACTTACCAAGAAATTGTTTCTCTTTTTCAGTCAGCATCAGGAATGCCATGTTTACACATGTGTCACCCAGTTTATCTATCTTTACTGTCTTTACTGCTTCAACTATTAATCTTGTCATCTTTCCAGAGGAGCAGCTAAGCACTGTTGTATGTACCGTCAAAATGTGGTACGCATTCACAATCTTGGCAGTGTATTCCCAAATGCCAGGAAATGTCCGAGTTAATGTTATAATAGCGCTCTTTTAGTCTTTCATTTTGCATCTGCCTGTTCCAATTAAGCGGCACACACTTGCTTGCAATTGTTGTATATCTGTTTATTTTTGTGTGTCATGGTATACATTTTGTACACTTCCGTAAGTAATAGTTGCAAGTGAGCGCATGCGTGCGTCGCCTGCTCGTCTCGTCAGTTTGCGCTGCTATTTGTTCACTGATTTGGAGCCCACCGATAAGCCTGAACTGAGGTAACAGCCACAGTTATCACTACTCCAATAAACTTGCAGTGTAGGCTAAATTCGCCTAACAGTGCAATTAAATGCCCTGTTGCATTTGAGAATTTCAAAAACCGTTACCAAGGGCTGTTGCAGCGATGAAATAGCACACAACAGTCATCTGCAGATATATGTGATGTGTACCTGCAGCGACTGTTTTTGCTGCACTAAGGCATTGTTGTATATATTTATACAATTATATAAATGTGTGTGTGTGTATGTATGCATGTATGTATATATATATATAATTTTTTTTTTTTTTTGTCATTGCAGGTATTACGGTATAGTGCAGCTGATTCCTTTGTTCCTCTACTCTGCTGTGTATGCAACAACACCAGAAATCAGGACACTTGCTGCAGATACACTTGTTCAAAAGGAGTGCATTTCTTACGTGGCAAGACAAGGTGATTTGGCTCATGCGTGTTGTCATCATTTGGGGGTTGGGTGTAGGAGTAGGTACCAAAACTACTAGAGAGGAATTTGGCACTGGCATCCATAACGATTCCTATCCAGCATGGGCATGACTGTCAAAACTTCGGCTTGCTTCAGACAACATTCCGAGTTGCTTCTTGAACCTAATATTGCAACCGCAAGTTTGCTGCATTGAAATGATTTCTACCATGGTATTGTTTTTTGAACAATGCAAGCAAGAAGAAGTCTAAACAATATGTCACTAAGATTGTATTGCACTTGGTATTACACGAAAGAACTTAAACAACAAACATGATTATTATTTTAAAGCGTTATAAAGCAGGCCAAGCTACTAAAAAAAGTGCTTCAAGATATGCGAATGGGACTAACGATGTTTTGTTAGCCTTGCCCAAACAGGAATTTTCCTTGTTACGATTGATTAGCCAATCAGTAAAAAACAGTGACCTAAATTAACACTTGCATAATTACGTAAGCTTGAATGTGAAACTGCGCATTGCATTTGAAAATACCGTTGCCAACAGTTTCCAGCTCACTACATTTTTCCTAGCTATTTTTCTGCATTTCAACGTTCTGCCACAAAACGCTAACAAGTATGTAAAAGGAGTGCGCTACAGCAGCGCTCACAAAGAGAGTTAAACGAATTCAATGGCCGACTTGACCGCGGAGAAGTTACAGGGTGGTGGTGCGACTGTTGGCTGCTGATGCTACAAGTAAGCAGCCGTGTGACGCTGTATGCCAGAGCAGTGTGCATCGGCTTAGGACAGCAATTAGGAATTCATCAGTTGTCAACAGATTATCAGTCATCTGCAAACATGTCATTTGCAATTTTGTCAATTTCAATGGCCTTGGCTGCCTCTTTTGTGGTTGGTGGTCAGAGACTTTCCAAGAAAAAGACACCGATGCAAAGGGCACATGCTATCGGGTAACAGACATTGTCGAATGCCAACTAGCTCTTTTGAGATGCATGCGCGGTCACATGTGTGGCGTCTGAAGGTTTGGATGCTGTAGTGGAGCGCTTGACAAGGATAGCCCTCTCCTTATGTGGCAGGTGCAATAGTGGGCTCCAGCACGAGAGGAGGATGGCGGCCGCCTTTCACACCTGCGCTTGCACCGCTAGAGATAACACATATATTACGAATCGGTTTATGTGTAAAGCTTCCTACAGCTGCTACATCTAAATCCACTACAGATGTGCTGGTTAACGACTCTATTCTCTATGAAATCGTGCCATGAAACAAGTGCTACCCTACTGCAACAAGTACTATACTCTGTCATCCTTTTAATAAAGCGAATAGGTTTCTACAAGTGCACAGCCATTTGCTTATATTGTTAATCATTGACGGTGGTTTCTGCACAAGTGTTTGTTTACCTGCCACTGGTGGTGGCTCAGTGGTTTGGTGCTGCTGAGCACAGTAGAAGCATCCCAGCCAATGAGAGTGCAGTGCAAAAAATGCTTGCGTATTATGCTTTAGGTGTTCATTAAGGAGCTCCATCTGTTCAACATTAATCCAGAGCCCTCCACTATAGATTATCATAACTGTGCAGTTTCAGGACGTTAAAACCCACATCTAAGACAATATTTTCGTTTTAGGTCGACCAAGGCCAACGTTTAGGTCAATATTCGAGATGTACTGCAGTTTCCACCTCAGCAACAGTGTTCGGGATGTCTGTGCCCGGACTAATCCACACAGCCTCGGAATAGACGAAAGGTATCGGATCAAAACAAAGTGCTGCTCTGTTGTTTTTATCACAGGCTGCTATGTATTCCTGGCAGTGTAAATATTTCCTACATGGTTTTGCTGACTGTAGTTAGTTGAATAGTCCCACATATAGTCATTTAAAGTGTGCAGACAGCAGTGCAGAAAAAGGGGGCAAGGTGCAGGTGATGAGACTGTTGTGATGTATTGTAAATTAATGAAGGCATTGCAATCAACAAGAAAGGCACATCGTGCGTCGCTACCACACCATTTTCAAGAGAGATTGGATGCCTGAACAGTTTGTCATTGTACAGTAATCCCTCGTTATAACGAAGTCAGCGGGACAGCGAAAAAATTCTCGTTATAAGTGGCAATTCAATATAAGCGATCACTTGAGAAAAGCTAAAGCAGTTGAGCTCTAATTGCGCCACAGCTGCGAGGAAGTCAAAATACAATCTATCCAGTGAAGCAAAAGTTTATTCAGGTGCAAGAAAGGCACCGAGCTTTGGCTGTTTCATGTTCTTACCGGCTGCGAGCAACCCCTACTCTAATTTGACCAAGCATTGCAAGAGGCCATGGTCACCGCCCATGCATTCAACCTTATTTCGCAGCATGTGTAGGTACTCTCACGTCTGCACCACAGTTGGCACTTCACGCGACTCTTCGTCCGCCGGCTCTTTGTTCTTGTTGGGGCCACCAACAGTGTCAATTATTATCTCTGCATTTGTTGCTGGGGTGACCATGGGAGCAGCAGCATCAGCCGACGTGAATGTCTCGAAGTCGCCTTCTACCTCTTGGCCAGCAATCTCATGAATAGCCTTGTACAGATAGCTGCAAGTCCGGTCATCGTCTGGCTGGTCATCATCAGGGTCACCGACGACGGTGCAGGAAAAGCCGGCATGCACATAGCAGTTCTCGACCTTTGAAGGTGCGAGTTCTTTCCATGAAAATTTTAGCAAATGGATCGCACCAAGCAAATCAATGTTGTACCCAGGGGCGGCTGCCCCCCCAAAATTTCCGCCTGACCCCCTTTGCCCCCCCATCCCAAGAGTGCTGAAAAGCTGACCCAAGGTAGGCGGTATGGAAAAAAAAAAAAAATGTAACAATTTGGATGCAGATGCATGAGAGCAGCGCCGCTTACGACGGACGGCCTTGTTCAAGCATAACTTATTATAGAAAATTTCTAATCACAAGTAATTACCCTCACACTTGATATAGAATAGGCACTTGAAATACGATGCAAACTGCCACAATAAGATAAAGAATGGTTCCAAGGGTTCTAAATAGATTTAAAAATGGGCTGCACCTTCTTGTTCGGTCTACTTGCGTGAACCGGCGAGCTCGTGCCTCGGATGTAATAGCCTCGGCCACAAAATAGCAAGTGGGGCCAAACGAGTTGAGAGGCCATGACCCTTCTAAGCCGCAGCTTTTCTCACAAAAAGCAATTGGGACAACACTGCTTACTCTCAAAAAGACCTGGTGAGCCAACCACCCTTGCAGGATGCCACCGCTTACAGTCATCCACCCGCTCCGTGAACCTAATTGCCTGTTGGCAAAGACGCGCGCCGAATGCCGACGCACTCAGGAGTGTTTGGGCCAGGAATCCAACAAGCCCATCGACGAGTATGTCCGATAGTAGGAATGAAGGAAAAATTATGCAGATCCCATGCACAGTGGGAATCGATGCAAGCGAAGCTGTCTGTGCTGTTTGCTTTCATTGACGATAATTAGTGATGATGTTGACAACGAATGTTTCATTTCTTCAACGTTCAGTTCAACGCGAGAGAGCCGAGTTGACGTTAAACATTACCTTGTGTGCACTCCTGCTGTTTCTGTGCATAGCACACAGGACACACAGGGAGAGGTGTTTGCTTAAGGCATTGTTGCACGCCATCTTTTATAACCTCTCAAGGGGTTGAGTGTTGGCATTTCTTCACATGGCACATCGCACTGTGGCAGAAGTAGTAAAGTTTAATTGAATTATGGGGCTATATGTGCCGAAACCACAATATAATTATGAGGCACGCCATAGTGGCAGACTCCGTATTCCAAATTTTGACACCATGGTGTCCTTAACATGTCCTTAAATCTAAGTGCATGAGCGTTTTTTTATTTCGCCCCCATCGAAATGCAGCTGCCGTGGTCAGAATCCAATCCACGACCTCGAGCAATGACATAGCTGCAAAGCTACCGTGGCGGGCACGGAAATGTTCATTTGACGTGCGACCGTTTCTGTGGTGTTGCTTAAACCCTGTGGTGTGCTTTAATTAATGCAGTTCTTTTTCTGCATGCCTTGCGTAAGTTGTCCGATTGACATATTTACTTGGTACATGGCCATGCACCAAGTCTGTGCATGGCCAGTGTCCAAATCCACTGAGCACCACAGAAATTTTAAGGTCATTGAAGACCAGTCCATACTCGGTGGCCTATGACCAGTCAGGTTGGCGTCAAAAAGGTTCACTGCAGTGCTTACCTAGTGGCACATATCCCTGACTCACATTGGTGCAAAAGATTAATCGAAGAGCAGCACAGGCCGAGTAGTGCATAGCCAGTGCTCCCAAGTTGGTATCGTAACATTTGATTGGATAGTGAAACATACCCAGTGACCCCAGTCGGTCCGATGGTCGGTTTCGAATCCTCGGCACAGCAGCCCGAAGAAGTACCCCATTAGACAATGGACTATCCAGTGACCCAAGTTCAGGGGAAAAAAGCTAAGATGCGCAGACAGACAATCAAGCATCAAGGTACCCGAAGAATGCTAGTAGCATTAACAGCATTTAGGATACGTGTTGTCTAAAACCCGATGTTTATGACGCATCTCCGGCTCCCACAATCGTTTTCACCGCACAGAGCCAGCAGAAGCACATCCTTAAAGATCTACATTCCCACAGGGCTCAGTCATTGGGGAGTGGATGTGGACACCACCTACAAGTTTGGATGCAAATGAAGTAATTCATTGCAATCACATTAACATCGATGGATGCAAATGAAGTAATTCATTGCAACCACATTAACATCATTGATCATTACAAGCCAAGACAACATCATATCCAGGGCAAGCAGACAAGGAATGGCAGTTTTCATCAGATTGCATGGGGTGTTTACAACATTTGAGATCGAGTATGTTTATTTTTAGAGCAGTGGCTGTTGAGGCCACACTTCATGGTAGCGAAGAGGGTTAGCCAAAAGCACTCACGGGCAAGTGCACTCCACAGGAAGTGTCGCTTAACCTGGCCCTCAGAGAGACTAAATTTGCTCGTCTGGACCTGGGCATTATTTTATACTGTCCTGAACTTCTTTTCCCTTCCCTTGGCACCTTTTCTGCTACTTATAAACCACCAGTTACCTACTTTACGATATTACACGGTCTGTCCAACTTCCTTTTTCTTCCAATTTGATCTGGAATGTTGACTTTCCCATTGCTCTCCAATCCATAATGTTACACCAATCATTTTTTATTCCACTGCTCATTGTGCGGTTAGTCCTTAGCTTCTACTCTGGCCTCTTTGCTAACCTTTAACTTTCTGCCCCATATGTTAGCAGCAATAGTATGCAACGATTGTATTCTCAAGGATGATCGTTTGGTAGCGACTGCTGTATGCGCTGCAACCCACCTTTATTCTTCTGTAGATGTCTTTCTCATGGTCGTGGCCACCTGCGACTAATAGGCCAAGACAAATATTGCACATGCAAGATTCTAGAAGCCGATTGACAGTCGCAGATTCTCATTCTCTTGCCTTAGTCGTATTAATCCAATCATTTGTTGCACATCAACAGTATTGCTGAACAGGATGTCACCTGCAAACTGCAGGTTGCCAAGTTATTTAACTAATACTTTCCCACTCGTTAAGAATTAAGGCAACTATGGCATCATTGTAGACATTATTTATTAAGATACTTCTACGCTTTCTCTACACCTAAACTATAGTATGCCTCCATGACCGCTTTTATCTCTGCTGAATCAAATGCCAGGAAACTTGTACTAAATCTATAAAGCCATATCGAAAGGTTCATTATATTTCAGTCACCTTAATTGTTATCAAATTGATGAAATGGACAAAATTGTTTGTTCCTAAAGCCATCCCATTTTTTTTGTCACCCCAATTCCATTGGAAGCTAACAAGTGTTTTGTACCATACCTGAAAGCAAGCTTTCAACTCCTTGACAGTCTCTGTTATGAATGCGCAGTTGGCATTCTTTTGAGTCTCTGGTGCATCTGAAGCTGTGAGATGTCGTGTGGCACCAGGCTCTTGTACCAGAGCTGCAAGCATCCTTGGTATGTGTGCCAACTAGAGGTCTGCTGCAAGTGCAGTGCACGATTTATGCCCACGAATAAAGATTGCACGCATTCAATATAACACGTTCCCGAGCTAGCTGGTGCACGATTGATTACCAGAACTGTAACGCAGCCAAATATACGGGACAAAACAGAGTGCACTTGTCTATGTTGCTTCCGTGATCCCCAGCCTTTTTGCAGCCTAGATTCAGAGTGTCTCGAATTCAGTCACTCATGCATGTGAAACAGTTGCATGCTCCAGTAAGTGACAGCAGTTTTTTCACATATTTACCAGAAAGCTTGTACAGTACGGCGTCATGAAGAGCCTTCTCCGTCGTCTGCACAAGTATCCGATAGACCTGAAGCGGGCAGCAGACAGCACTTCCAAGAGCAAATCTGTTGCCAAGTACTTTGATGGAGCACACAGCTATGACGACATATGTGCGAAGACAGGTGAGCAGAGCAGTTTTTCAGGTCCGCTCTACTTGTGTGCCGCATCACTGGCACAAGAATGCACATAACATGTTCTAGCCAACAGCACTGGCAAGTGCAGATAAAATGCCTCCGCTTTCAGTGCCTCGAGACTAAGTTACTGTCACTTATGCTCGTCTGGCCACCAGTGCACACCCCTGGCTGCACTCAAGATAATTTGTGAATGTGAAAAGTCTGTAAACCGGTCTACTATAAAGTTCACAAAAAAATGTTATTGTTGGTATTTATACGATAGACTGCATAGTAAACCCTAGAAACTGCTAGTTTTGCTCACATCTCATCTCCAGATGTGTATGTGCAAAAAGGCTGAGCATTTGTTCCATTTATGCAGAAATTCAATAACTTCGATCTCTCTGGCTGTGCAGCCCAAGGAATGCATTATCCTAATTAGCATGGTGCAAGTCGTATTAATTTTCAGATTTATAGGCAGCATCAGGAATAAATAAGAATTTTAAACTGCAGAAGAGTATGCATTTGGGCTGGTTGGTTCACGATTACGAGCAATAAAATACAGTGCCGTGTCTCTTCACTCGTCCTGTTGTTTAGCGTTGTTTTTCATTGCTCGTAAGAAGTTTAAAGCATGCCAATTTACTTGGAAATTGAATTTGATGCACCGAGCAGTGGGTGAACAAGGGAAGCATCAGAGGCTGGAGGCAACATTTTAACGCCACCTATTATAGGGTACACTTAACGCCGAAGAGCTGTAGTGGGGGTACACAACATAATTTGAGAGAGGGGATTAGCGAGGGTGTGAATAGCATTTGTAGCCAAGTCCCAGTATCAAAATGTTGGCTCCAGCGACACATCCCTTTTGCTTGATCCCCAATCTTTCAGTTCGTTCCCATTTCAATTGCATTGCATGTGATGTTTACTACATTTATATAAATCAAAATTGGCTCTAGGTAGACTGCAGCACTAGGCGAAGCCTCCATGGTGCAGTGGTTCAAAGTGCAAAGATGTGCTATTCTACTAACACTCTTCTGAACGAGCATTCTACATGTTCACTTGGAACACTGAAGCCTAGTTAAGACTATAGAGCATGCTTGTGTGCCCATGTGTAGATAACATAATTATGAACCAGAGGAAGTATTAATGGGAAGGGACAGAGGAACGTTGCGAGAGTTCGGTTTGAAAAAAAAAAAAAAAAATTTTCATTCAGTTCTCATGAGAACCCAACATTCTGTGAACTCCCACTTGCCTCAGTGCAATTTGGGTGAACCTTGCTACCCCAAGCAATTGGCAAAAGGACTTGGGCTCAAAACAAATCAAATGCTCTTGCCAACTGGAATGGCACAGAGTTTCTCGCTATATTACCTAGAGGGAAATTGGCGCTGCTGCACTGTGGTATGCATGGGAATGCCGGTATATTGAGACTTCGGATCGGCATTGTTCTTGGAGAGCCAGGACACCTTGAAGACGTGCCTGGCAAACACCGTTCCTTCCGTCTGTCACAATGATCAATTTTCTACTAAAACAGCACATGAAAACCTGTTCTAGCTTTACTATAACATTAACACGTTTTGTCTAGTTCCGAGAGCTTGCCATTGCATGTACAATTTTGTGGAACTTAAGAAGTATCAGCGAGCCACTAAAGTTGGAGGACAGACAAGATTTGTGCTTGCTTTTGAACAGTCTGTCTGTTCTTTTCTTCGCTAAGTATGCACTGTAGGTGAGTAAACGTCACTGGAAGATAAGGGAAGGCAGGAGATGTGAATTTAATACGTTCAGCAAAACCAGAACAAGGTGAACGCAGGAGCCAATGCTTCGACAAGTGGACATGTCTTCTTCAAGGCAACATATGCTTTCCTCGCCACGGTATATGTAGGTGGGATTCTTTTAAAGGGGAGAGGGCGTAAGGCGGATGGGTGCGGCAACGAGGGTAGGTGTGTTAGAGTGTCGAATCGAGAATGAAGGAGTGCTGTGCGCAAGGCCAGGGACCCGGCTGTCTGTCAATCACGTGTCAACGCCCGTGTGTCAGCCGGCGTGCACAGCAGCCCTCTATTACCCGTTTCACTGGTGGTCGTAGGCTATCATGTCTCTGAAAGAGATAACAGAAAGAGCAGCAAAAACCGGCGCTTATTAAAAAAAAAAAAATACTGAAATGGTATGAATAAATAAAGGGGGGAAAACTGAAAGAACGAAAGCTTGAAATTTAGCATAGCAAATACATTCTAAAGCTCCCTTTGAAACGTTTCAAAGGGAGTTTTAGAATCTATTCGCTATGCAAAATTTCAAGCTATAGGCAACAACACTTAGTTTGGTTTTTTTTTTTTTTCGTTGTTTCCCCCCCCCCCCCCCATTATTTATTTATACGATTTCAGTACCTAATGAGCACCAGTTTCTGCCGCTCCTTCTATTATCTCTTTCGGAGACATGATAGCCTACGACCACCAGTGAAACGGGCGATAGAAACCTGCTGTGCACGCCGGCCGACACACGGGTGTTGACATGCAATTGACAGATGACCGGATCCTTGGCCGACACACGGGTGTTGACATGCAATTGACAGATGACCGGATCCTTGGCCTTGCGCACAGCACTCCTTCATTCTCAATTTGACATGCCAACACACCTTCGCTTGTTGCTGTACTCACCCTACTTATGCCCTGCCCTGTCCCCTTTAGAAGAACCCCACCTACATATACCATGGCGAGGGAAGCATATGTTGCCTTGAAGAAGAGCTTGTCGAAGCATTGGCTCCTGCTTTCACCTTCTCATTTTGCTCGTCGTCACTGGAAGATGCAATATGCGTGAATGAGAACCTTTTATGAAGATTTTGCGTTTAAAAATTCATTATTTGTGTAGCCACATCCACGTTTTAGGCGAAGCTTCTTACATCAGCCAATACAAGCCTCGCAGACACACAGTCATTCCCATTATAGCACAGTGCCCGTTCGAAAACTCCCACAGATAGTAGCGCCAGATTTTCCTCTATGTGTTATAGTGAAAAACTATGTGGTATGGTATCCTCAAATGGAAAACAATGAAACTGAGCCAATAGGGGGGTCTTTAGCAGAAGTTTACTTGGGCTGAGAAGCTTTGTTTCATTTGTCTGCGAATGGCTTCCAAGGCCATTCAGTGGTGGAACACAGTTTAGAACTTTTCTTAGAATACATGTTCAGGCAAAAATTTAGGCAAGACATGCTCGAGGCAACAAATCTGTGCCACATTGGTTAAAAAGTGTGATGCTTTCTGCACTAGTGCTCGCATTGTGAAACTATTGAAGGCCTTTCAGGCGTTCGCATAAAACGTGAGACTTCATTTTTAACAGGCATGAGCTACAAGGAGCTGGACGACATACTTGACAAGGATCCCAATGTGTGCGTGTGCTGGAAGTAAACGCAGGGCTTCAACTGTTGTGGAATAAAAAAAGTTTGATGTGCAAAACTTTTCTTGCCATGCTTAGCAGTGCATATTTAGCCACACAGGTCTACAGGACATGGGATTCCACAAGGAAGGCACTTCCAAGGTAAGGATTTTGCTTGTAGGCCAGGTCACGGCCACAATTTTTTTTCCCCCCTCCACAAATCCTTGTTCCACTCTCTTTTGTGGCAGATCGCATATGTATGGTACAGGTGGAAAATACATCCCATGTTTTATGAAAGACCAAGTTTGCACTGAAGCAAGCTTTGTGAAAATCCGAGGCAGCATAGTGGCAGCTGGATTTTCTGCACACATGCCACGCATGCATGAAGGAAAACACCAGAGAAGAATTTTTTTGAAATAACTCTTTATTAAACCAACAAGTTCCAAGTGAGCAGAAATGAATGTGGCACAATATAAATACTAACCATCATCAGCCAATATATAATGTCCACTACAGGATGAAGGCCTCTCCCTGTGTTACTCCTGTCTTGCGATACCAGATTCCAACTTGCTCCTGCAAATTTACCAATTTTGGCTGGTTAACAGATAGCACCATGCCACTGCTACCTAGAATAGGGTGGCCACCCACATTTGGGCATTAGAAACTTGGCTCCCACAATGAAGTTTATCCACTCATCACCCCACCCAATCATCTGCAATCCTCAACTGTGCTTCCCTTCCCTTGGCACCCAATCCGCAACTAATGGTCCACCAGTTATCTACCCTGTGCAATACACTCTCTTAACAGTTACACCCTTGGGGTGTATATTTGCCACACAATGATAATCATTTCTTGCCTGCATTTTCCTTTTAATGCTGCGAGCCCGGTACTTTTAAGTCATGAACCGCATGCACGTTATCAGCATGACGGAGCATTTTCGACAGGAAAGCAATGAGCAGTGTTTTAAATGCAGACAAGACAGATGATTATTGTTGTGGCAGATATACACCCCAAAGGGTGTAAACTTTTTTTTTTTAGAGTACATGGCCTGCCCAGCTCTATCTTTACAGCGAAGCTGTACATGGCTAGGGTTCTATTCATTTTTGTTCTCGGTGAACAAAAACTGTCATCAATGGCTCATACTCCCATGAGCAAGCAAAAAATGCAATTGCTCATAGTCCCGCAAGGTTCATGGCTACTCACTTTGTGAATTATCTGTGATGACACTACCCCTGTTGTTGTCTGTGATTTTCATGCGAATGTGTGTGTACTGAAAAGGGAGCGGTTTACGCATTCTGTGTTGCAGACGTACACCTCAGTTTATGCCACATGTGTTAACACTGACATCCTTCAGTCCCATTCCATCACGCAACTTAAAAGCAGACACTGGAGCATTGCCCAATAATTTTCAATGGCAGGCTCCCTTCTCCCCTAACACCTGCCCCTATTCCACACCACTTTTCTTTATTTCTCTTCACAAATGAAGTAGTTGAACTTCCATCTGATCTTCTCAAGCTGACATCTGATTTGATGCACAGCAATCTTCCAATGTCTGCGCCAGTCATTTCCAAGAAACCTATACCCTAAAATCTTTTGTACTATACTAAGAAACAGCTTGCAAAGAATTTCGTACCCTGAAATATTTACCTTAGCAGTACTCTTGACATTTTCAAGTGCACACTTCGGAAAAAGCAGATTTTTGCATTATTTAAATGTCTAAGTTGTACAAGTACTATTGCATTGCTGCTAAACAAGTTCAAGATCCGCAAACATCAGGTCAGCCTACCCTGCTGAAATTTCATACCACAGTCGTGTCACACAGGTTGAGCGGCTTGTGCATTAAGTTACACATAATCAAGATGTCCCGAAAACATTGCGTGGTTTAGACTACTACAATCCATTATTAAACTTTAGCCTCCTGTGAACTCATCAGAAATGGGCCGAGCTCTTATGCGAAGGATAAAGCTTTACCAATACGACTGCACAGAAAAAAAAACAAAAAAAAAAACACACCAAATGAAATAAAGGACATAAGAGAGGCTCTAGTCTTTTGTGTGCGATATCGCAGGATGGATTATTTCTATCCTGTGATACCCACTGTTGACCTTTGCGACACAACCCTAGTTACAGCAGCACTTAGACGAACCGACAGTTCAAGGACGTACCCTGCTGTGCAACTGGAGGACCAAACTGACCAGTTGGCTGCCTTGCGCTTTTGAGCAATTAACGATCAGGAGCGGCATCGCTCGCATGACAAAAACATGTCACGCCAGATATGGCACTCGCGCACGGCAGTGCTATTCGCTTTTAACTTTCCAGGAAACAGTTTGGCCAGTCACTGAGGACGGCTAGTGCTACTGGCTCTACGTCAAGCTGTCTCTTCTATGTTGCAGACACGGGTGCAGATCCTTTTCGATGGCTATTCACTGTTCATTGTTGCTGTCGTCCACGGGCTGACCATCGCCACCGATTTTCTTTGCAAGTTTAACTTTCTCGTTGACCTTCGCAATTGCTGCTTTTTTTTACTCAACGAACCTGTCTGTACAAGATATCACCGTGTCTGCATCACCTTTGTGTCTCGTAAAAGCACACACCCACGTACCGAAACTGTTGTCCACCATTCTGCTAGAATTTCCAGAGCTATTCAAACCACCCACGCCAGATCGTCCAATAGTGCACATCATTCACCACATTGCGACTAAAGGACCACCAGCATATGCTTGACCTTGCCTTATAGCACCAGACCATCTGAAAATTGCAAAGCAAGAATTCAAACACATGTTCAAGTTGGGCTTAGTTCATCCTTCTGCTAGCCCTTGGTCATCTGTTTTTTACACATGGTGCCCAAGAAGACAGATCATTGGTGATCGCGTGACGATTACCGCGCCTTAAACAAAATGACGATTCCTGATAGGTACCTATTATACCTCAAATCCACAATTTCACCACATCGCTTCATAATGCTGCATATTTAGCAAGGTGGATCTAGTACGGATCTAGTCAACGTCTACGATCAGATTCCTGTTGTGCCTTCGACAATCCTAACACTACAATCATTACCCCTTTTGGCATGTTTGAATGTGCGCATGCAATTGGGCCTTCGTAATGCCACTGAAACATTTCAGCGGTTCGTCGATCAAGTACTCCGTGACCTGACTTGTTGCTTCGTCTGTTTAGACTACATTCTCGTATTCAGTCTCTCTGCTGTGAAAAGTAAATCTGCCCTATGTAAGGTGTTTGAACGCCTCCGTCAATATGGTCTCGTTGTAAACATCTCAATAAGAGAGTTTGGCGTTGCTTCTCTCAATTTCCTGGGCCATCAAGTAGACGAGTATAGTATCCAACCCATTCCCCATCCAGTGTCCAAGCCATTAAATATTTCGCACGTCCGTCTTCCACCAAGCAATTGCAGAAGTGGCCACACAATGTCTGGCCACTTCTGGCTCTCCTCAATTACTATCGCTGTTTCATTAGTCACAGCCTCTGCATGTTTTACACTCTGGCACACCACGAGCTAGCATGCCTATATCATGGACTAATGCTGCTGAATCTGCTTTTACCTCTGCCAAGAGCGCCCTTGTTACCACTACTCTACTCGCACACCCACAGCCAGATGCTCCAATGTCCGTTATGGTAGATGCCTCCGACATAGCTGTTGGCGCAGTGTTTCAACAGCTGGTTGGCAAGACATGGCAGCCTATAGCTTTCTTTTCAAGGAAGCTGACACCGCAATAAACCTGCTACAGCACTTTCGGTCGCATATTGCTAGGACTCTACCTCGCAGTCCGCCACTTCTTTCAGCATCCCGAAGGGCATCAGTTCTTTATTCTCACTCACCACAAACTACTCATTTATGCTATTAGCTCCAGCAGTTCCTCGCACACTCCCCGCGAAATTCGCCAGCTTGCATATATCTCCGAATTCACTACTGATATTCGGCATATCAGTGGTGCCGATAATCCTTTCGCTGATGCTCTGTCATGAATTCATATGAATGCAAGCCAAGTTAACTGTTCCAGCATTGACTTACCAACGATTATCTGCGCTTTGAAGGTATCTTACTGCCTGGCTGCAACGTCACAGTGATATGCGACGTGTCTACAGGTCATTCTCAACCGTACGTTCCACAACAGTCTCAGCAGCAAGTTTTTGACACACTATACTCCTTATTGCACCCTGGAGTACGTGCCACACAATGTCTGGTCACTTCCCGCTATCTGAGGCCGTGTATGAATGCAGACATCCATTGCTGGGCTTGGGCATGCATACAGTGCCAACACGCCAAGGTCAGTCAACACACTATGGGCGCGCCTAATCATTTTCCACTACCAGACGTTCGTTTTGGCCATGTTTACGTCGATAATGTTGGTCCGCTACCACCATCCTCAAATCGACTATACATACTCACTTGTATTGACTGCTTCACACGCTGTCCCGAAGCAATGCCAGTCTCTCACATTATTACTGCAGAGTCCGTAGCCCAGGCCATCTTAAATACCAGAATTTCTTGGCAGAGAAAGACAATTTGACTCGTGCCTCTTCCAGGCTCTCTCCCATCTTCTGGGTGTAACGCACATACGAACAGCTTGTCACCCAAGTTCCAATGACACGGTAGAACACTTCCATCATCAACTAAAAGCAGTACTTTGATGACTCCATGCTTCCATGGACAGAGTGCGTGCATTTGGTTCTACTAGGTCTTCGCATAGCTCTGAAAGCAGATGCACTGTGTTCCTCGGCAGAACTCATTTTTGGCATGATACTTCCATGTACCCGGCGACTTCTTCACCTTGGAATCGTCATCTGCTGATCTGCAATCTTATGCCAACCGCCTTTAGCATTACCATGGCCACTGTCATACCACCGCCGCTTCATAACGACCGCAGAAATGTTTACATGAGCCCATCTTTACTTCATAGCAGTCACGCATTTATCCGTCACGACGCTACTCGTGCTCCTTTACCAGCACCTTATGATGGTCCCTTCGAAGTCCTCAAGCATGACGCCAAGTTTTTCACACTTCTTGTCAGCGGAAGAGAAGAGAATTTCTATCAACCGCTTGAAGCCAGCTCATCTAGACTTTGGCAGTGATATCTCCACAACTTAAAACCGCTCAATGGCAGTGCCTTCATTGCTAGGAGGGGAGCCATGCAGTGGGCAGTACTCATAGAGTCCCACGGTGGAAGAAGAGACTGAGCTAGCACTATCGGGCATATAGGCTCGACGATGGTAGCCGCGACATCAATGCAGTCATCTGTTTAATAAATGGTAATAATTTGTGGGCCTTCTGTTCCTACACTGTCAACAAAACTAGAGAATGTCAACATTTAACAATGCCTAAAGAATACAAAATAGGCAGCTCTTTAGTGCTGATTATTCACATACAAGCGCAGGGCTATGTTACAACTCCAACAGCAACTTCTTTTTATATATATTTTTGTTATCTGGTAGCACAATCTCCTTGACTGCATTGCTGCACACTATTAAAAGTACCAAATGTACTGCATTTTGCCAGATTAAAGTCGAGTGTTGCATTTTTAAGTTACATTAATGCTTACTGAAACTGAACCCTCTAGGGATGTACGGTAGCGCGATTAAAAGACGGGACAAAAGGAGACACACAGGGACACACACAGCGCTGTGTGTCTTCTTTCGTCCCGTCTTTTAATTGTGTTACCATACACTCTTTGAAGATGCATTATCAACAAGCCCATATTGCAACTCTCCTGAACCCTCAGCTCAACATGCTATATTATCTAAATTCAACATCACTGACAGTATTTAATTGTATGCACATGGCTAATAGATTAATCGTGCATATAAAATGAAACCTAGATTTTAATTAACAGCCTATTCTTGTCTGGTCAGGATAACTCACTCAATGTTCTTTGCAGTTGCACAGTATGTATGAAAACTTCAACTTCAATTCAATTGTTGCATGCAAATTGCGAGCTAAGGTGCTTTGCCTAAACCCTTTGTAATACACTTTAAACATCTGCAAGTACTCCTTGCTCTAGCCTTATAAGGTAGCCCCATTTTTCAGTTTTTCAAGCAAAGCTTGTATTGCCTCACTCGTGAGGGTGTTGCCGTATGAAGAAACCTAAGCTGCATGAAAATAAAAATTGCTTTCGGGTTGCGAGACTACCATGTTAACCGATTCAGCAATTGTCAGTTCATCACACACGCCCTTTAAAGCAGGTCATTTTTTTTTTTGCATGAAGTAGATGCAGCGCAAGTGTGAGCCAGTCGCAAGTGTCCTCTCTCTCCAGGTGAGGGAAAGAGTGCGATGGAGTGTTCATGCGCCTTGCTCTCTTAGTTTCCCACCAGTTCAGGCCTGGCAGTCGGATGGAGAGGCCGCGTTTGGATATGCATAATCTTAACCTAGCTTGGCCAAGTAGCATGCATAAAGGTACCATGCATAATAGGGCGCCCCTTTTCTGCCACAAGGCTTAGTCTATTAAACGCAGAAATAAAGTCTCTAAAAGAAAAATGATACACAAAACTAATACCCTTTGGTCATTCATCATAGCCACTGATCTCCATATAAAGGGCAATATGACATCAAGCATATTACCAGAAGACACCAAGTTTCAGTACATCGTCTTCAACACTCGTATACTTAGCCAAGCAATACACATAAAGGCAACTAATGCAACTGGCTTACTCTTGCCCCCCCCCCCCCCCCTCTTTCCGTGCATAAACCACGTTGACGCACCACCTGACATATCGCCACATTAGAGGCGATACCACACATATTGAAGCTATACGCCTCGCCTCTTATTGCTCGTGCAAAATTCCCTCAAGCTACTTATTACCAAAATTCGGGTATCTAAAGTAACAGTCCTCTTTTACTTCTTAGATCACTGATCAACACAAACCACTAAGCAATGCTCTGCCTTTTGATGCCTCACTCAGCCAATACATTTACAACTAGCTCCACTGATTCTTACATCAACAGTTCTTTGGAAATTAAAGTTTTTTTTTAAGTGATCATGTTGAATATAAAATTAATTTTGTAGTTATACACCCTAACACTTATTTTAAGCTCCTCATTTACACATTCCTTAAAAATAAATTCTTTTTCCTGTGTTTGATTTCTGCTGAAATGGTACTTAGTAAATATTAGTATGGACACATCACTTCATAGTAGCATATAAAATACCTTTAACACATACCTCAGCATATATATTTTTTACTTTTCATTAAACACATTTTCCATTTTCAAGCTCGTAATGGCAAGGCTTTACAAGTACTCCACATCGTCATCAGGATTTCCGGACTTTCTTCCTGTGCTACACATAACTGCACAAGTGATACAATACTATAGACTGCTCTTTGGCACTTAATTCTTATGATACCTTGTATTTCTCGTTAATTAGTGCACAAACAGCTTTTACACTTTTATATTCAAAATATAAAACAATTCCATTTCTACTATCACATTCAATATGTAGGTTATACATCTTCAATGCATTCATTAAAAGACCAAAGCAAATGCTTCACGTAATGATTTCAAAGTCTTACTTTTTTTTCTCAGGCAAATATTTTTCATGCCGTATTGTCACAAAACAATTGTAGTGCCACACAATGTTTCACTTCAGCATTGGTTTGTTGAAATAGGAAATATGTTTTACTTGTAGCAAGAAGCACTTCAAGGCATGTCACACCGTTATGAAACCATGATTATACACTATATTGTTACAGTTTCAACTTATACATAATCCATCTTTATCAGCTATAGTCATCATTAGAAGACCATACCAGGTATTGTGCATTGTTATAACAATTTAAAATAAATTTTCTTTCCCAGTGCTTAATTTCTCATACCCAAATATTATTTAACTGATAATAATGAACGAGAAGAAAGGAAGCAGATTGCAAAATTTTTGTTAAGTCATAAGAAGCCAGCAAACGCAGTCAGACATTCCTGTCCTTGGTGTCTGTTGCCTTCTTTTTAACCGATTATAGTGCACACAGTCTCCTTTTTGTCATAATTATTACCTTCTTTTCTGCTTGTTCATCAGTGCATATACATATAACTTCAGGCTAACAATAAAACCACAACTCCTCATATACAGCAGCATTTTGTTTTTAATTTCTTCTTGCACCACACGTTCCATTGCATGATTTTTTCAAGATTAGAAGACAATACTAAGTGACTGGCGTCATTGTAAACACATGCATATTTATTATTTCTCATATCGACGTCACTTAACCAACACTGCCACTCTAGTGCATCGCTTTGCAAGCACGACTTCTGCCTACATTTGAGTGCATTTTACACATTTGAAACTGTATCTTCTACCTCTTAACACCTCAACATTTTGTTTTTCTTTGCATCTCTGAAGCTAATCACTAGAAAACCATACCAACTACACCCTGCAACATTCTAGAATACCGTCATTCAGTCTATACAAGAACCACCTTTCCAAATTGTCTTAACCTCAGCATGTCTCCATAAAAACAGCTTGCCCTTTCTTTTTAAATTCTTTTTTCTGTTTGAAGCCCCTGTATAAACACTCGCGGACCACTTTCCACGCGGCGAGATCCGCCGACCCTGTGCTGTGCACGCTCCGAGAATTGGCTTTCCCGCGGCGTCTCGCCGGAAGCACAAAGGAGCGGCGATGCGGCGAGCGGATCACCGCGATAACGACAGAGAGAGAGAAAAAAAAAAATGCCGGCCCAGCACGCATCAGCAACGTGAACACACAAGTCGAAAGTGCCAGCTCATTCGCCACGGGACCCCACTCGCCATCGTCGACGTCAGGGCAGCGGCGAAGTTTTCCACCAATTGACAACGTAGCACGTGATCACGTGCTTTCGTACCCCCTCTTCTCCCTCCCCCCCTTCCCCCTTTAACGCCGCGCCTCACACCTCACACGACTGCGGGACTGTCTTTTTCTTACTTGTGGTTGTGCTAGCGTTGTCGGCGTTGTTTCCTACTGGTGTGCTCCCGTGCCTATCCGAGATGGCAGATTTGCCGGCGTCTACTTCGACAGTGAAGCGAAAAGCTTTGGACTTGGCCACGAAACTGTTGATCTTGAAAGACCTTTCCCAAGGCGCGAAAAACCACGAACTGGTTAAAAAGTACGGTTTGTCGAAATCGACAACATCCACGATACTAAAAGAGGAGGACAAAGTCTACAAGAATGCTGCCACGGACTCCGCGACAAGGAAGCGCCTACGGAAAGCCACATATGCAGACGTTGAAGACGCGCTTCTTAAGTGGTTCCTTGATACTCGAGCACGCAAGGTTCCTATCAGCGGGCCGCTGATGTTGTCCAAAGCAAAGGACTTAGCGTTCCTCCTGGACTTTCCAAATTTTTCTCCTGGCAATGGCTGGCTCCATCGCTTCAAGCTCCGCCACGGAATTATTTTCAAGACCATCAATGGCGAATCGGCATCGGTAAGCGACGAAGACATCAACACGTGAATGTCTAAAAACTTGGCCCGTGTATCAAGTTATTCTGAAAGGGATGTGTATAACGCCGATGAAACGGCGCTATTCTACCAAATGCTGCCTGGCAAAACGCACGCTATGAAGGGTGACAAATGTGCTGGCGGCAAGCACAGCAAAGTTCGCATAACTGTGCTTTTATGCACCAACATGGATGGAAGCGATCGATGCTTGCCATTTGTCATCGGTAAATCAAAGAGGCCACGTTGCTTCCGCACATATGTACCAGTGCGTTACAGGCATAACTCGAAGGCGTGGATGACACGCGAGTTGTTCGCGGAATGGCTTATTGACTTTGACAGCAGCATGGCGAAGAAAGGGCGCAAAGTTCTTCTGATTCTCGACAACTGTACCGCCCACCATGTCCAAGCTGTCTTAACGGCAGTTGAGTTGCTTTTTCTGCCGCCAAATGTAACTTCAAAAGCGCAACCGCTGGACATGGGCGTAATACGGTCGTTTAAAGCGGCCTACAGGCGCCGTGTTGTGCAGCGGATGCTGATTGCAGTTGATCGCCCCGCTGCCAATGTGCCTCTGCAGGTCTCACTGTACTCGGCGATGGAAATGATCAAAGCGGCGCGGATGGAAGTGACACCCGAATGCATCCGGAATTGTTTTCGCAAGGCCGGCTTCGCTGATGCACCTGAAGCAGGCATTGAAGACACTGAACAATGCCAGCCTGACGACGACTTGTGGCGACGCGTTGTTGATGCTAACCTGGCCGGCTGCGATCTTGATTGGCAATATTTTGTTGATGTGGACGACGCTGCTGAAGTTGCGGAGTTTTGCGACGAGACCGCCGTCCGGGAAGTGCGGGCATCAAGCGACGCCGAAGCATCGGACGATGACAACGATCCGTCGAAGCCAGCACCCGTAAGCGCGACCACAGCAGTGAGCCATAATGAGGCACTTAGAAATCTTGTGTATTTCAAGGCCTTGGGTGACGAACACATCGCAGCTTTGAACAAGCTTGAAACCGCCGTCATTGGGTGTGCTCTGACGAGGCAGACAACGATCACAGATTTTTTTTTCTCAATAAATTTTTGTTTTGATTGATGTCAATTTTTGTGTGTGGCCCACATACCATGAACTTCTGGATAGAACGAACGAATTCCGCGTGACGCTCGGGTTCGTTATAAGCGGGCTCAACTGTACTTCGGACCATATCGAGTATTGCGCCGACTCAGTGATGTCACGTACAAGGTTGTCCCCGATAGTGCCAGTTGTACGCGGCGCTGCACGCATTGTTCTGAACTTGTGCACGCTGTCCGCATGAAGCCGTATGTGTGCGAATAACTATGTGAGAGACTCTTACTTCCGCGAGTGACATTTCTGGTTTAGCGTCGGGGCGGCGCTCTTTTAGGGAGGGACGACAAATGACGCGTATATTTTACTTGGAAGACGACGACAATGGGGACAATGACTCCGTCTAGTGGGTGGCCGAGATTTGGGAGAGGACGAAGAAAACGTGCCTCGGTTCTGTTTGTTTTTGAACAGGTTGTCCAGTTGTTCTTGAACGTCTCCCTGTCTTCTGTCTGCGTTGTACAGCGACAGTATCTCTCGGTAGCTGGTATAGCCAATATTCTAATCTTAAGGGGAAAAAATGGAACTGGGCAGCTCACGTAATGCGCAGGTTAGATAACCGTTGGACCATTAGGGCTACAGGATGGGTAGCAAGAGAAGGGTAATGCAGTCAAGGACAGCAGATACTAGGTGGAGCGATGAAATTAGGAAATTTGTGGGCACTAGTTGGGATCGGTCGGCGCAGGACAGGGGTAATTGGAGATCGCAGGGAGAGGCTTTCGTCCTGCAGTGGACATATTATAGGATGATGATGAAAATCATCAATTTTTCTTATTCTTTTCGTTACGCATATTTCATCTCAAGGTAGTCATTGTCAAACACCTCATGATCTCTCCATTTAAATGAATTTTTTTCTTGACAAGACTTGTGGCTACTAGTCAAACTTGTATACAGGTTTGAGATATCCTTAGCATCAAATATGAAACCACAATTTCCACTTCACTCTACAACAGCATTTCTTTTCTGCAATATTTTTTCCTTATGCAAGTCTCATTGCTCAAATTATCATCGTCAAAGATTAAATTTTCAAATTATGACATTGTTATAGTGAGAACTTATATACAGTTCCGATTTCACCTTTATATTGTATATGAAACCTACAATTCCGCATCTTTATACTGCACAATTAGAATTTTTCTTTTTTTCTTATCTATTTTGTTCTGCAGACTTCATTGCTCAGGCTAGTCCATGAGTACAACACCATATTAAGCACTTCAGTTCTCCACTCCACAGAAATGGATATGAAACTCCTTTTAACCTCTACAACTTCTAAGTTCACCTTCACATGAAACATGACATCATACTTTCCATACCTTTCTCAATTGGCGTATCATTTTTCTGCTCTTGACCCATGTTTCATTTCAAGCTGGTCTTAACTAGAAAACCATACCAAGTGCCTCACTTTTTACGAAATGAGTTTCTTAAAACACTCTCATCGACATTTATTTATTCAAGCAACTTTTGGTTACTATTCAAAACATATACTACTTTCAGTTCAACTTACCAAATATATAACTGCAGCTTCTACACCTGTCAACCTCATTATATGGTTATTCTAATTCTTTTTATGCACAGTTCATTGCAAAAGGTAGTCATGACTACAACACCACGTAAAGAACATTTTTCCACTCCACCAAAATAGGTAGCAAATGCCTCAAACTCTACTTTAACATGAAATATGAATCCACGTTTCCCAAACTTTTCTAAATCGGCATTTCATTTCTTTGATATTTTTCGTTATGCATGTTTCCCAGAGTCATTATCAGAAAATCGTACCAACCACCTCAATTTTCTAAAATACGGAAGTACCACAAACCACATATTCCGCACATTTCTAAACCATCATCTAATTTTTTCATCACACATATTTCGTACGAAGCAAGTCATTATTACAACACCTTATTTACCTATCATTTCCACTCAAATTAGAGTAACAAACCACCAGTTACCATAGGTTCCTAAATTTTCAATTCACATTCCAGATCCTTTCGTAACATGCATTTCATTCCTAGACGTAGTCATGATTACAAGACCTTGGTCACACCAAGTACCACGTTTCACCTTATATTTAAAGTAGGTAAGCCATAGCCATCAGTTTTTCATAAAAAACCATTGCTTGTGGTTCCTACATTACACATATACCACGTACAAATTCGTCTTACCAAATATGAAACTACACCTTACAGATCTTTATACCTCGTTGCATCGCTTTTCTCTCTTTTCCGCGGCACATATATAAGCGCTCAAGCTAGTCACAAGTAGACCACCATAGCAAGAACTTGACTTTAACACTCTACTCAAATAGGTAGGAAATTCATTTTCATCTCAATCACTTCCAAGTTCCCTTTATAAATGAAATATGAAACCCGACTTTCCATGCCCGTAAAGCCGCACTTCATTTATCTGACATTTCTGGCTACACGTCGTTTTCAAGCTAGCCATTATTAGAATACCATATCAAGCAAGTCAATCTAAAGTAACAACCGCCGCAGTTGGCATGCATTTGAAAACTATTCCTTTTCTTGAGACGTTTTCAGCTCGAGCTAGTCATTATTAGAAAACCATATCAGGAACCTTATTTCTCTACTGAAACCATATTCCCACATGTTCTTAAGTCATCAATGCCTTTTTTCCGTTCCATTGTAATGCACGTTCCAGCGCTTCATTTAGTCGCGACCATCAGGACTAAACCAAATACGTCATCTTTCAAATTCACCGAATTAAGGAAAACCCAACCATCGGCATTTGTTTAAGCATTCTTTTTCGTCACAATTCGGAACATAGCACTTGCCAAGGACCAAACCTCGCCTTCCACACCTCCAACTCTTTCTAGCATTTCTCAATTCTTTTTCCTTGTTCACATTTCCTTGCTCAATACAGTCGCCCATACAACACCGTACTAAGGACTGAAAACTTCTCGATCAAAAGGAGCACCAAACTTCTTTTGTCTCTACTACCTCAAACTCATTTCTTTGATATTTTTCGTTATGCATGTTTCCCAGAGTCATTATCAGAAAATCGTACGAACCACCTCAATTTTCTAAAATACGGAAGTACCACAAACCACATATTCCGCACATTTCTAAACCATCATCTAATTTTTTCATCACACATATTTCGTACGAAGCAAGTCATTATTACAACACCTTATTTACCTATCATTTCCACTCAAATTAGAGTAACAAACCACCAGTTACCATAGGTTCCTAAATTTTCAATTCACATTCCAGATCCTTTCGTAACATGCATTTCATCACTAGACGTAGTCATGATTACAAGACCTTGGTCACACCAAGTACCACGTTTCACCTTATATTTAAAGTAGGTAAGCCATAGCCATCAGTTTTTCATAAAAAACCATTGCTTGTGGTTCCTACATTACACATATACCACGTACAAATTCGTCTTACCAAATATGAAACTACACCTTACAGATCTTTATACCTCGTTGCATCGCTTTTCTCTCTTTTCCGTGGCACATATATAAGCGCTCAAGCTAGTCACAAGTAGACCACCATAGCAAGAACTTGACTTTAACACTCTACTCAAATAGGTAGGAAATTCATTTTCATCTCAATCACTTCCAAGTTCCCTTTATAAATGAAATATGAAACCCGACTTTCCATGCCCGTAAAGCCGCACTTCATTTATCTGACATTTCTGGCTACACGTCGTTTTCAAGCTAGCCATTATTAGAATACCATATCAAGCAAGTCAATCTAAAGTAACAACCGCCGCAGTTGGCATGCATTTGAAAACTATTCCTTTTCTTGAGACGTTTTCAGCTCGAGCTAGTCATTATTAGAAAACCATATCAGGAACCTTATTTCTCTACTGAAACCATATTCCCATTTTAGTCACGACCATCAGGACTAAACCAAATATTTCATCTTTCCAATTCACCGAATTAAGGAACACCCAACCATCAGCATTTGTTTGAGCATCGTTTTTCGGCACAATTCGGAACATAGCACTTGCCAAGTACCAAACCTCACCTTGCACGCCTCCAACTCTTTCTAGCATTTCTCTATTCTTTTTCATTGTTCATATTTCATTGCTCAATACAGTCACCCATACAGCACCGTACTAAGGACAGAAAACTTCTCGATCAAAAGGAGCACCAAACTTCTTTTGTCTCTACTACCTCAAACTCTTTCATTTCTTTGATATTTTTCGTTATGCATGTTTCATAGAGTCGGTATCAGAAAATTGTACCAACCACCTCAATTTTCTAAAATACGAAAGTACCACATATTCCGCACTTTTCTAAACCATCATCTAATTTTTTCATCACACATATTTCGTACGAAGCAAGTCATTATTACAACACCTTATTTACCTATCATTTCCACTCAAATTAGAGTAACAAACCACCAGTTACCATAGGTTCCTAAATTTTCAATTCATATTCCAGATCCTTTCGTAACATGCATTTCATTACTAGACATAGTCATGATTACAAGACCTTGGTCACACTAAGTACCACGTTTCACCTTATATTCAAACTAGGTAAGCCATAGCCATCAGTTTTTTTTATAAAAAACCGTTGCTTGTGGTTCCTACATTAGACATATACCACGTACAAATTCGTCTTACCAAATATAAAACTACACCTTACAGATCTTTATACCTCGTTGCATCGCTTTTCTCTCTTTTCCGTGGCACATATATAAGCGCTCAAGCTAGTCACAAGTAGACCACCATAGCAAGAACTTGACTTTAACACTCTACTCAAATAGGTAGGAAATTCATTTTCATCTCAATCACTGCCAAGTTCCCTTTATAAATGAAATATGAAACCCGACTTTCCATGCCCGTAAAGCCGCACTTCATTTATCTGACATTTCTGGCTACACGTCGTTTTCAAGCTAGCCATTATTAGAATACCATATCAAGCAAGTCAATCTAAAGTAACAACCGCCGCAGTTGGCATGCATTTGAAAACTATTCCTTTTCTTGACACGTTTTCAGCTCGAGCTAGTCATTATTAGAAAACCATATCAGGAACCTTATTTCTCTACTGAAACCATATTCCCACATGTTCTTAAGTCATCAATGCCTTTTTTCCGTTCCATTGTAATGCACGTTCCAGCGCTTCATTTAGTCGCGACCATCAGGACTAAACCAAATACGTCATCTTTCAAATTCACCGAATTAAGGAAAACCCAACCATCGGCATTTGTTTAAGCATTCTTTTTCGTCACAATTCGGAACATAGCACTTGCCAAGGACCAAACCTCGCCTTCCACGCCTCCAACTCTTTCTAGCATTTCTCTATTCTTTTTCCTTGTTCACATTTCATTGCTCAATACAGTCGCCCATACAACACCGTACTAAGGACTGAAAACTTCTCGATCAAAAGGAGCACCAAACTTTTTTTGTCTCTATTAAACTCTTTCATTTCTTTGATATTTTTCGTTATGCATGTTTCCCAGAGTCATTATCAGAAAATCGTACCAACCACCTCAATTTTCTAAAATACGGAAGTACCACATATTCCGCACTTTTCTAAACCATCATCTAATTTTTTCATCACACATATTTCGTCTGAAGCAAGTCATTATTACAACACCTTATTTACCTATCATTTCCACTCAAATTAGAGTAACAAACCACCAGTTACCATAGGTTCCTAAATTTTCAATTCATATTCCAGATCCTTTCGTAACATGCATTTCATTACTAGACGTAGTCATGATTACAAGACCTTGGTCACACTAAGTACCACGTTTCACCTTATATTTAAACTAGGTAAGCCATAGCCATCAGTTTTTTTTATAAAAAACCGTTGCTTGTGGTTCCTACATTACACATATACCACGTACAAATTCGTCTTACCAAATATGAAACTACACCTTACAGATCTTTATACCTCGTTGCATGGCTTTTCTCTCTTTTCCGTGGCACATATATAAGCGCTCAAGCTAGTCACAAGTAGACCACCATAGCAAGAACTTGACTTTAACACTCTACTCAAATAGGTAGGAAATTCATTTTCATCTCAATCACTGCCAAGTTCCCTTTATAAATGAAATATGAAACCCGACTTTCCATGCCCGTAAAGCCGCACTTCATTTATCTGACATTTCTGGCTACACGTCGTTTTCAAGCTAGCCATTATTAGAATACCATATCAAGCAAAGTCAATCTAAAGTAACAACCGCCGCAGTTGGCATGCATTTGAAAACTATTCCTTTTCTTTACACGTTTTCAGCTCGAGCTAGTCATTATTAGAAAACCATATCAGGAACCTTATTTCTCTACTGAAACCATATTCCCACATGTTCTTAAGTCATCAATGCCTTTTTTCCGTTCCATTGTAATGCACGTTCCAGTGCTTCATTTAGTCGCGACCATCAGGACTAAACCAAATACGTCATCTTTCAAATTCACCGAATTAAGGAACACCCAACCATCGGCATTTGTTTGAGCATCGTTTTTCGTCACAATTCGGAACATAGCACTTGCCAAGTACCAAACCTCACCTTCCACGCCTCCAACTCTTTCTAGCATTTCTCTATTCTTTTTCCTTGTTCACATTTCATTGCTCAATACAGTCGCCCATACAACACCGTACTAAGGACTGAAAACTTCTCGATCAAAAGGAGCACCAAACTTCTTTTGTCTCTACTACCTCAAACTCTTTCATTTCTTTGATATTTTTCGTTATGAATGTTTCATAGAGTCGGTATCAGAAAATTGTACCAACCACCTCAATTTTCTAAAATACGAAAGTACCACATATTCCGCACTTTTCTAAACCATCATCTAATTTTTTCATCACACATATTTCGTACGAAGCAAGTCATTATTACAACACCTTATTTACCTATCATTTCCACTCAAATTAGAGTAACAAACCACCAGTTACCATAGGTTCCTAAATTTTCAATTCATATTCCAGATCCTTTCGTAACATGCATTTCATTACTAGACGTAGTCATGATTACAAGACCTTGGTCACACCAAGTACCACGTTTCACCTTATATTTAAACTAGGTAAGCCATAGCCATCAGTTTTTTTTATAAAAAGCAGTTGCTTGTGGTTCCTACATTACACATATACCACGTACAAATTCGTCTTACCAAATATGAAACTACACCTTACAGATCTTTATACCTCGTTGCATGGCTTTTCTCTCTTTTCCGTGGCACATATATAAGCGCTCAAGCTAGTCACAAGTAGACCACCATAGCAAGAACTTGACTTTAACACTCTACTCAAATAGGTAGGAAATTCATTTTCATCTCAATCACTGCCAAGTTCCCTTTATAAATGAAATATGAAACCCGACTTTCCATGCCCGTAAAGCCGCACTTCATTTATCTGACATTTCTGGCTACACGTCGTTTTCAAGCTAGCCATTATTAGAATACCATATCAAGCAAAGTCAATCTAAAGTAACAACCGCCGCAGTTGGCATGCATTTGAAAACTATTCCTTTTCTTGAGACGTTTTCAGCTCGAGCTAGTCATTATTAGAAAACCATATCAGGAACCTTATTTCTCTACTGAAACCATATTCCCACATGTTCTTAAGTCATCAATGCCTTTTTTCCGTTCCATTGTAATGCACGTTCCAGCGCTTCATTTAGTCGCGACCATCAGGACGAAACCAAATACGTCATCTTTCAAATTCACCGAATTAAGGAAAACCCAACCATCGGCATTTGTTTAAGCATTCTTTTTCGTCACAATTCGGAACATAGCACTTGCCAAGGACCAAACCTCGCCTTCCACACCTCCAACTCTTTCTAGCATTTCTCTATTCTTTTTCCTTGTTCACATTTCATTGCTCAATACAGTCGCCCATACAACACCGTACTAAGGACTGAAAACTTCTCGATCAAAAGGAGCACCAAACTTCTTTTGTCTCTACTACCTCAAACTCATTTCTTTGATATTTTTCGTTATGCATGTTTCCCAGAGTCATTATCAGAAAATCGTACGAACCACCTCAATTTTCTAAAATACGGAAGTACCACAAACCACATATTCCGCACATTTCTAAACCATCATCTAATTTTTTCATCACACATATTTCGTACGAAGCAAGTCATTATTACAACACCTTATTTACCTATCATTTCCACTCAAATTAGAGTAACAAACCACCAGTTACCATAGGTTCCTAAATTTTCAATTCACATTCCAGATCCTTTCGTAACATGCATTTCATCACTAGACGTAGTCATGATTACAAGACCTTGGTCACACCAAGTACCACGTTTCACCTTATATTTAAAGTAGGTAAGCCATAGCCATCAGTTTTTCATAAAAAACCATTGCTTGTGGTTCCTACATTACACATATACCACGTACAAATTCGTCTTACCAAATATGAAACTACACCTTACAGATCTTTATACCTCGTTGCATGGCTTTTCTCTCTTTTCCGTGGCACATATATAAGCGCTCAAGCTAGTCACAAGTAGACCACCATAGCAAGAACTTGACTTTAACACTCTACTCAAATAGGTAGGAAATTCATTTTCATCTCAATCACTGCCAAGTTCCCTTTATAAATGAAATATGAAACCCGACTTTCCATGCCCGTAAAGCCGCACTTCATTTATCTGACATTTCTGGCTACACGTCGTTTTCAAGCTAGCCATTATTAGAATACCATATCAAGCAAAGTCAATCTAAAGTAACAACCGCCGCAGTTGGCATGCATTTGAAAACTATTCCTTTTCTTTACACGTTTTCAGCTCGAGCTAGTCATTATTAGAAAACCATATCAGGAACCTTATTTCTCTACTGAAACCATATTCCCACATGTTCTTAAGTCATCAATGCCTTTTTTCCGTTCCATTGTAATGCACGTTCCAGTGCTTCATTTAGTCGCGACCATCAGGACTAAACCAAATACGTCATCTTTCAAATTCACCGAATTAAGGAACACCCAACCATCGGCATTTGTTTGAGCATCGTTTTTCGTCACAATTCGGAACATAGCACTTGCCAAGTACCAAACCTCACCTTCCACGCCTCCAACTCTTTCTAGCATTTCTCTATTCTTTTTCCTTGTTCACATTTCATTGCTCAATACAGTCGCCCATACAACACCGTACTAAGGACTGAAAACTTCTCGATCAAAAGGAGCACCAAACTTCTTTTGTCTCTACTACCTCAAACTCTTTCATTTCTTTGATATTTTTCGTTATGAATGTTTCATAGAGTCGGTATCAGAAAATTGTACCAACCACCTCAATTTTCTAAAATACGAAAGTACCACATATTCCGCACTTTTCTAAACCATCATCTAATTTTTTCATCACACATATTTCGTACGAAGCAAGTCATTATTACAACACCTTATTTACCTATCATTTCCACTCAAATTAGAGTAACAAACCACCAGTTACCATAGGTTCCTAAATTTTCAATTCATATTCCAGATCCTTTCGTAACATGCATTTCATTACTAGACGTAGTCATGATTACAAGACCTTGGTCACACCAAGTACCACGTTTCACCTTATATTTAAACTAGGTAAGCCATAGCCATCAGTTTTTTTTATAAAAAGCAGTTGCTTGTGGTTCCTACATTACACATATACCACGTACAAATTCGTCTTACCAAATATGAAACTACACCTTACAGATCTTTATACCTCGTTGCATGGCTTTTCTCTCTTTTCCGTGGCACATATATAAGCGCTCAAGCTAGTCACAAGTAGACCACCATAGCAAGAACTTGACTTTAACACTCTACTCAAATAGGTAGGAAATTCATTTTCATCTCAATCACTGCCAAGTTCCCTTTATAAATGAAATATGAAACCCGACTTTCCATGCCCGTAAAGCCGCACTTCATTTATCTGACATTTCTGGCTACACGTCGTTTTCAAGCTAGCCATTATTAGAATACCATATCAAGCAAAGTCAATCTAAAGTAACAACCGCCGCAGTTGGCATGCATTTGAAAACTATTCCTTTTCTTGAGACGTTTTCAGCTCGAGCTAGTCATTATTAGAAAACCATATCAGGAACCTTATTTCTCTACTGAAACCATATTCCCACATGTTCTTAAGTCATCAATGCCTTTTTTCCGTTCCATTGTAATGCACGTTCCAGCGCTTCATTTAGTCGCGACCATCAGGACGAAACCAAATACGTCATCTTTCAAATTCACCGAATTAAGGAAAACCCAACCATCGGCATTTGTTTAAGCATTCTTTTTCGTCACAATTCGGAACATAGCACTTGCCAAGGACCAAACCTCGCCTTCCACACCTCCAACTCTTTCTAGCATTTCTCTATTCTTTTTCCTTGTTCACATTTCATTGCTCAATACAGTCGCCCATACAACACCGTACTAAGGACTGAAAACTTCTCGATCAAAAGGAGCACCAAACTTCTTTTGTCTCTACTACCTCAAACTCATTTCTTTGATATTTTTCGTTATGCATGTTTCCCAGAGTCATTATCAGAAAATCGTACGAACCACCTCAATTTTCTAAAATACGGAAGTACCACAAACCACATATTCCGCACATTTCTAAACCATCATCTAATTTTTTCATCACACATATTTCGTACGAAGCAAGTCATTATTACAACACCTTATTTACCTATCATTTCCACTCAAATTAGAGTAACAAACCACCAGTTACCATAGGTTCCTAAATTTTCAATTCACATTCCAGATCCTTTCGTAACATGCATTTCATCACTAGACGTAGTCATGATTACAAGACCTTGGTCACACCAAGTACCACGTTTCACCTTATATTTAAAGTAGGTAAGCCATAGCCATCAGTTTTTCATAAAAAACCATTGCTTGTGGTTCCTACATTACACATATACCACGTACAAATTCGTCTTACCAAATATGAAACTACACCTTACAGATCTTTATACCTCGTTGCATGGCTTTTCTCTCTTTTCCGTGGCACATATATAAGCGCTCAAGCTAGTCACAAGTAGACCACCATAGCAAGAACTTGACTTTAACACTCTACTCAAATAGGTAGGAAATTCATTTTCATCTCAATCACTGCCAAGTTCCCTTTATAAATGAAATATGAAACCCGACTTTCCATGCCCGTAAAGCCGCACTTCATTTATCTGACATTTCTGGCTACACGTCGTTTTCAAGCTAGCCATTATTAGAATACCATATCAAGCAAAGTCAATCTAAAGTAACAACCGCCGCAGTTGGCATGCATTTGAAAACTATTCCTTTTCTTTACACGTTTTCAGCTCGAGCTAGTCATTATTAGAAAACCATATCAGGAACCTTATTTCTCTACTGAAACCATATTCCCACATGTTCTTAAGTCATCAATGCCTTTTTTCCGTTCCATTGTAATGCACGTTCCAGTGCTTCATTTAGTCGCGACCATCAGGACTAAACCAAATACGTCATCTTTCAAATTCACCGAATTAAGGAACACCCAACCATCGGCATTTGTTTGAGCATCGTTTTTCGTCACAATTCGGAACATAGCACTTGCCAAGTACCAAACCTCACCTTCCACGCCTCCAACTCTTTCTAGCATTTCTCTATTCTTTTTCCTTGTTCACATTTCATTGCTCAATACAGTCGCCCATACAACACCGTACTAAGGACTGAAAACTTCTCGATCAAAAGGAGCACCAAACTTCTTTTGTCTCTACTACCTCAAACTCTTTCATTTCTTTGATATTTTTCGTTATGAATGTTTCATAGAGTCGGTATCAGAAAATTGTACCAACCACCTCAATTTTCTAAAATACGAAAGTACCACATATTCCGCACTTTTCTAAACCATCATCTAATTTTTTCATCACACATATTTCGTACGAAGCAAGTCATTATTACAACACCTTATTTACCTATCATTTCCACTCAAATTAGAGTAACAAACCACCAGTTACCATAGGTTCCTAAATTTTCAATTCATATTCCAGATCCTTTCGTAACATGCATTTCATTACTAGACGTAGTCATGATTACAAGACCTTGGTCACACCAAGTACCACGTTTCACCTTATATTTAAACTAGGTAAGCCATAGCCATCAGTTTTTTTTATAAAAAGCAGTTGCTTGTGGTTCCTACATTACACATATACCACGTACAAATTCGTCTTACCAAATATGAAACTACACCTTACAGATCTTTATACCTCGTTGCATGGCTTTTCTCTCTTTTCCGTGGCACATATATAAGCGCTCAAGCTAGTCACAAGTAGACCACCATAGCAAGAACTTGACTTTAACACTCTACTCAAATAGGTAGGAAATTCATTTTCATCTCAATCACTGCCAAGTTCCCTTTATAAATGAAATATGAAACCCGACTTTCCATGCCCGTAAAGCCGCACTTCATTTATCTGACATTTCTGGCTACACGTCGTTTTCAAGCTAGCCATTATTAGAATACCATATCAAGCAAAGTCAATCTAAAGTAACAACCGCCGCAGTTGGCATGCATTTGAAAACTATTCCTTTTCTTGAGACGTTTTCAGCTCGAGCTAGTCATTATTAGAAAACCATATCAGGAACCTTATTTCTCTACTGAAACCATATTCCCACATGTTCTTAAGTCATCAATGCCTTTTTTCCGTTCCATTGTAATGCACGTTCCAGCGCTTCATTTAGTCGCGACCATCAGGACGAAACCAAATACGTCATCTTTCAAATTCACCGAATTAAGGAAAACCCAACCATCGGCATTTGTTTAAGCATTCTTTTTCGTCACAATTCGGAACATAGCACTTGCCAAGGACCAAACCTCGCCTTCCACACCTCCAACTCTTTCTAGCATTTCTCTATTCTTTTTCCTTGTTCACATTTCATTGCTCAATACAGTCGCCCATACAACACCGTACTAAGGACTGAAAACTTCTCGATCAAAAGGAGCACCAAACTTCTTTTGTCTCTACTACCTCAAACTCATTTCTTTGATATTTTTCGTTATGCATGTTTCCCAGAGTCATTATCAGAAAATCGTACGAACCACCTCAATTTTCTAAAATACGGAAGTACCACAAACCACATATTCCGCACATTTCTAAACCATCATCTAATTTTTTCATCACACATATTTCGTACGAAGCAAGTCATTATTACAACACCTTATTTACCTATCATTTCCACTCAAATTAGAGTAACAAACCACCAGTTACCATAGGTTCCTAAATTTTCAATTCACATTCCAGATCCTTTCGTAACATGCATTTCATCACTAGACGTAGTCATGATTACAAGACCTTGGTCACACCAAGTACCACGTTTCACCTTATATTTAAAGTAGGTAAGCCATAGCCATCAGTTTTTCATAAAAAACCATTGCTTGTGGTTCCTACATTACACATATACCACGTACAAATTCGTCTTACCAAATATGAAACTACACCTTACAGATCTTTATACCTCGTTGCATCGCTTTTCTCTCTTTTCCGTGGCACATATATAAGCGCTCAAGCTAGTCACAAGTAGACCACCATAGCAAGAACTTGACTTTAACACTCTACTCAAATAGGTAGGAAATTCATTTTCATCTCAATCACTTCCAAGTTCCCTTTATAAATGAAATATGAAACCCGACTTTCCATGCCCGTAAAGCCGCACTTCATTTATCTGACATTTCTGGCTACACGTCGTTTTCAAGCTAGCCATTATTAGAATACCATATCAAGCAAGTCAATCTAAAGTAACAACCGCCGCAGTTGGCATGCATTTGAAAACTATTCCTTTTCTTGAGACGTTTTCAGCTCGAGCTAGTCATTATTAGAAAACCATATCAGGAACCTTATTTCTCTACTGAAACCATATTCCCATTTTAGTCACGACCATCAGGACTAAACCAAATATTTCATCTTTCCAATTCACCGAATTAAGGAACACCCAACCATCAGCATTTGTTTGAGCATCGTTTTTCGGCACAATTCGGAACATAGCACTTGCCAAGTACCAAACCTCACCTTGCACGCCTCCAACTCTTTCTAGCATTTCTCTATTCTTTTTCATTGTTCATATTTCATTGCTCAATACAGTCACCCATACAGCACCGTAGTAAGGACAGAAAACTTCTCGATCAAAAGGAGCACCAAACTTCTTTTGTCTCTACTACCTCAAACTCTTTCATTTCTTTGATATTTTTCGTTATGCATGTTTCATAGAGTCGGTATCAGAAAATTGTACCAACCACCTCAATTTTCTAAAATACGAAAGTACCACATATTCCGCACTTTTCTAAACCATCATCTAATTTTTTCATCACACATATTTCGTACGAAGCAAGTCATTATTACAACACCTTATTTACCTATCATTTCCACTCAAATTAGAGTAACAAACCACCAGTTACCATAGGTTCCTAAATTTTCAATTCATATTCCAGATCCTTTCGTAACATGCATTTCATTACTAGACATAGTCATGATTACAAGACCTTGGTCACACTAAGTACCACGTTTCACCTTATATTCAAACTAGGTAAGCCATAGCCATCAGTTTTTTTTATAAAAAACCGTTGCTTGTGGTTCCTACATTAGACATATACCACGTACAAATTCGTCTTACCAAATATAAAACTACACCTTACAGATCTTTATACCTCGTTGCATCGCTTTTCTCTCTTTTCCGTGGCACATATATAAGCGCTCAAGCTAGTCACAAGTAGACCACCATAGCAAGAACTTGACTTTAACACTCTACTCAAATAGGTAGGAAATTCATTTTCATCTCAATCACTGCCAAGTTCCCTTTATAAATGAAATATGAAACCCGACTTTCCATGCCCGTAAAGCCGCACTTCATTTATCTGACATTTCTGGCTACACGTCGTTTTCAAGCTAGCCATTATTAGAATACCATATCAAGCAAGTCAATCTAAAGTAACAACCGCCGCAGTTGGCATGCATTTGAAAACTATTCCTTTTCTTGAGACGTTTTCAGCTCGAGCTAGTCATTATTAGAAAACCATATCAGGAACCTTATTTCTCTACTGAAACCATATTCCCACATGTTCTTAAGTCATCAATGCCTTTTTTCCGTTCCATTGTAATGCACGTTCCAGCGCTTCATTTAGTCGCGACCATCAGGACGAAACCAAATACGTCATCTTTCAAATTCACCGAATTAAGGAAAACCCAACCATCGGCATTTGTTTAAGCATTCTTTTTCGTCACAATTCGGAACATAGCACTTGCCAAGGACCAAACCTCGCCTTCCACACCTCCAACTCTTTCTAGCATTTCTCTATTCTTTTTCCTTGTTCACATTTCATTGCTCAATACAGTCGCCCATACAACACCGTACTAAGGACTGAAAACTTCTCGATCAAAAGGAGCACCAAACTTCTTTTGTCTCTACTACCTCAAACTCATTTCTTTGATATTTTTCGTTATGCATGTTTCCCAGAGTCATTATCAGAAAATCGTACGAACCACCTCAATTTTCTAAAATACGGAAGTACCACAAACCACATATTCCGCACATTTCTAAACCATCATCTAATTTTTTCATCACACATATTTCGTACGAAGCAAGTCATTATTACAACACCTTATTTACCTATCATTTCCACTCAAATTAGAGTAACAAACCACCAGTTACCATAGGTTCCTAAATTTTCAATTCACATTCCAGATCCTTTCGTAACATGCATTTCATCACTAGACGTAGTCATGATTACAAGACCTTGGTCACACCAAGTACCACGTTTCACCTTATATTTAAAGTAGGTAAGCCATAGCCATCAGTTTTTCATAAAAAACCATTGCTTGTGGTTCCTACATTACACATATACCACGTACAAATTCGTCTTACCAAATATGAAACTACACCTTACAGATCTTTATACCTCGTTGCATCGCTTTTCTCTCTTTTCCGTGGCACATATATAAGCGCTCAAGCTAGTCACAAGTAGACCACCATAGCAAGAACTTGACTTTAACACTCTACTCAAATAGGTAGGAAATTCATTTTCATCTCAATCACTGCCAAGTTCCCTTTATAAATGAAATATGAAACCCGACTTTCCATGCCCGTAAAGCCGCACTTCATTTATCTGACATTTCTGGCTACACGTCGTTTTCAAGCTAGCCATTATTAGAATACCATATCAAGCAAGTCAATCTAAAGTAACAACCGCCGCAGTTGGCATGCATTTGAAAACTATTCCTTTTCTTGACACGTTTTCAGCTCGAGCTAGTCATTATTAGAAAACCATATCAGGAACCTTATTTCTCTACTGAAACCATATTCCCACATGTTCTTAAGTCATCAATGCCTTTTTTCCGTTCCATTGTAATGCACGTTCCAGCGCTTCATTTAGTCGCGACCATCAGGACTAAACCAAATACGTCATCTTTCAAATTCACCGAATTAAGGAAAACCCAACCATCGGCATTTGTTTAAGCATTCTTTTTCGTCACAATTCGGAACATAGCACTTGCCAAGGACCAAACCTCGCCTTCCACGCCTCCAACTCTTTCTAGCATTTCTCTATTCTTTTTCCTTGTTCACATTTCATTGCTCAATACAGTCGCCCATACAACACCGTACTAAGGACTGAAAACTTCTCGATCAAAAGGAGCACCAAACTTTTTTTGTCTCTATTAAACTCTTTCATTTCTTTGATATTTTTCGTTATGCATGTTTCCCAGAGTCATTATCAGAAAATCGTACCAACCACCTCAATTTTCTAAAATACGGAAGTACCACATATTCCGCACTTTTCTAAACCATCATCTAATTTTTTCATCACACATATTTCGTCTGAAGCAAGTCATTATTACAACACCTTATTTACCTATCATTTCCACTCAAATTAGAGTAACAAACCACCAGTTACCATAGGTTCCTAAATTTTCAATTCATATTCCAGATCCTTTCGTAACATGCATTTCATTACTAGACGTAGTCATGATTACAAGACCTTGGTCACACTAAGTACCACGTTTCACCTTATATTTAAACTAGGTAAGCCATAGCCATCAGTTTTTTTTATAAAAAACCGTTGCTTGTGGTTCCTACATTACACATATACCACGTACAAATTCGTCTTACCAAATATGAAACTACACCTTACAGATCTTTATACCTCGTTGCATGGCTTTTCTCTCTTTTCCGTGGCACATATATAAGCGCTCAAGCTAGTCACAAGTAGACCACCATAGCAAGAACTTGACTTTAACACTCTACTCAAATAGGTAGGAAATTCATTTTCATCTCAATCACTGCCAAGTTCCCTTTATAAATGAAATATGAAACCCGACTTTCCATGCCCGTAAAGCCGCACTTCATTTATCTGACATTTCTGGCTACACGTCGTTTTCAAGCTAGCCATTATTAGAATACCATATCAAGCAAAGTCAATCTAAAGTAACAACCGCCGCAGTTGGCATGCATTTGAAAACTATTCCTTTTCTTTACACGTTTTCAGCTCGAGCTAGTCATTATTAGAAAACCATATCAGGAACCTTATTTCTCTACTGAAACCATATTCCCACATGTTCTTAAGTCATCAATGCCTTTTTTCCGTTCCATTGTAATGCACGTTCCAGTGCTTCATTTAGTCGCGACCATCAGGACTAAACCAAATACGTCATCTTTCAAATTCACCGAATTAAGGAACACCCAACCATCGGCATTTGTTTGAGCATCGTTTTTCGTCACAATTCGGAACATAGCACTTGCCAAGTACCAAACCTCACCTTCCACGCCTCCAACTCTTTCTAGCATTTCTCTATTCTTTTTCCTTGTTCACATTTCATTGCTCAATACAGTCGCCCATACAACACCGTACTAAGGACTGAAAACTTCTCGATCAAAAGGAGCACCAAACTTCTTTTGTCTCTACTACCTCAAACTCTTTCATTTCTTTGATATTTTTCGTTATGAATGTTTCATAGAGTCGGTATCAGAAAATTGTACCAACCACCTCAATTTTCTAAAATACGAAAGTACCACATATTCCGCACTTTTCTAAACCATCATCTAATTTTTTCATCACACATATTTCGTACGAAGCAAGTCATTATTACAACACCTTATTTACCTATCATTTCCACTCAAATTAGAGTAACAAACCACCAGTTACCATAGGTTCCTAAATTTTCAATTCATATTCCAGATCCTTTCGTAACATGCATTTCATTACTAGACGTAGTCATGATTACAAGACCTTGGTCACACCAAGTACCACGTTTCACCTTATATTTAAACTAGGTAAGCCATAGCCATCAGTTTTTTTTATAAAAAGCAGTTGCTTGTGGTTCCTACATTACACATATACCACGTACAAATTCGTCTTACCAAATATGAAACTACACCTTACAGATCTTTATACCTCGTTGCATGGCTTTTCTCTCTTTTCCGTGGCACATATATAAGCGCTCAAGCTAGTCACAAGTAGACCACCATAGCAAGAACTTGACTTTAACACTCTACTCAAATAGGTAGGAAATTCATTTTCATCTCAATCACTGCCAAGTTCCCTTTATAAATGAAATATGAAACCCGACTTTCCATGCCCGTAAAGCCGCACTTCATTTATCTGACATTTCTGGCTACACGTCGTTTTCAAGCTAGCCATTATTAGAATACCATATCAAGCAAGTCAATCTAAAGTAACAACCGCCGCAGCTGGCATGCATTTGAAAACTATTCCTTTTCTTTACACGTTTTCAGCTCGAGCTAGTCATTATTAGAAAACCATATCAGGAACCTTATTTCTCTACTGAAACCATATTCCCACATGTTCTTAAGTCATCAATGCCTTTTTTCCGTTCCATTGTAATGCACGTTCCAGCGCTTCATTTAGTCGCGACCATCAGGACGAAACCAAATACGTCATCTTTCAAATTCACCGAATTAAGGAAAACCCAACCATCGGCATTTGTTTAAGCATTCTTTTTCGTCACAATTCGGAACATAGCACTTACCAAGGACCAAACCTCGCCTTCCACGCCTCCAACTCTTTCTAGCATTTCTCTATTCTTTTTCCTTGTTCACATTTCATTGCTCAATACAGTCGCCCATACAACACCGTACTAAGGACTGAAAACTTCTCGATCAAAAGGAGCACCAAACTTTTTTTGTCTCTACTACCTCAAACTCATTTCTTTGATATTTTTCGTTATGCATGTTTCCCAGAGTCATTATCAGAAAATCGTACGAACCACCTCAATTTTCTAAAATACGGAAGTACCACAAACCACATATTCCGCACATTTCTAAACCATCATCTAATTTTTTCATCACACATATTTCGTACGAAGCAAGTCATTATTACAACACCTTATTTACCTATCATTTCCACTCAAATTAGAGTAACAAACCACCAGTTACCATAGGTTCCTAAATTTTCAATTCACATTCCAGATCCTTTCGTAACATGCATTTCATCACTAGACGTAGTCATGATTACAAGACCTTGGTCACACCAAGTACCACGTTTCACCTTATATTTAAAGTAGGTAAGCCATAGCCATCAGTTTTTCATAAAAAACCATTGCTTGTGGTTCCTACATTACACATATACCACGTACAAATTCGTCTTACCAAATATGAAACTACACCTTACAGATCTTTATACCTCGTTGCATCGCTTTTCTCTCTTTTCCGTGGCACATATATAAGCGCTCAAGCTAGTCACAAGTAGACCACCATAGCAAGAACTTGACTTTAACACTCTACTCAAATAGGTAGGAAATTCATTTTCATCTCAATCACTGCCAAGTTCCCTTTATAAATGAAATATGAAACCCGACTTTCCATGCCCGTAAAGCCGCACTTCATTTATCTGACATTTCTGGCTACACGTCGTTTTCAAGCTAGCCATTATTAGAATACCATATCAAGATAGTCAATCTAAAGTAACAACCGCCGCAGTTGGCATGCATTTGAAAACTATTCCTTTTCTTTACACGTTTTCAGCTCGAGCTACTCATTATTAGAAAACCATATCAGGAACCTTATTTCTCTACTGAAACCATATTCCCACATGTTCTTAAGTCATCAATGCCTTTTTTCCGTTCCATTGTAATGCACGTTCCAGCGCTTCATTTAGTCGCGACCATCAGGACTAAACCAAATACGTCATCTTTCAAATTCACCGAATTAAGGAAAACCCAACCATCGGCATTTGTTTAAGCATTCTTTTTCGTCACAATTCGGAACATAGCACTTGCCAAGGACCAAACCTCGCCTTCCACGCCTCCAACTCTTTCTAGCATTTCTCTATTCTTTTTCCTTGTTCACATTTCATTGCTCAATACAGTCGCCCATACAACACCGTACTAAGGACTGAAAACTTCTCGATCAAAAGGAGCACCAAACTTCTTTTGTCTCTACTACCTCAAACTCTTTCATTTCTTTGATATTTTTCGTTATGCATGTTTCATAGAGTCGGTATCAGAAAATTGTACCAACCACCTCAATTTTCTAAAATACGAAAGTACCACATATTCCGCACTTTTCTAAACCATCATCGAATTTTTTCATCACACATATTTCGTACGAAGCAAGTCATTATTACAACACCTTATTTACCTATCATTTCCACTCAAATTAGAGTAACAAACCACCAGTTACCATAGGTTCCTAAATTTTCAATTCATATTCCAGATCCTTTCGTAACATGCATTTCATTACTAGACATAGTCATGATTACAAGACCTTGGTCACACTAAGTACCACGTTTCACCTTATATTCAAACTAGGTAAGCCATAGCCATCAGTTTTTTTTATAAAAAACCGTTGCTTGTGGTTCCTACATTAGACATATACCACGTACAAATTCGTCTTACCAAATATAAAACTACACCTTACAGATCTTTATACCTCGTTGCATCGCTTTTCTCTCTTTTCCGTGGCACATATATAAGCGCTCAAGCTAGTCACAAGTAGACCACCATAGCAAGAACTTGACTTTAACACTCTACTCAAATAGGTAGGAAATTCATTTTCATCTCAATCACTGCCAAGTTCCCTTTATAAATGAAATATGAAACCCGACTTTCCATGCCCGTAAAGCCGCACTTCATTTATCTGACATTTCTGGCTACACGTCGTTTTCAAGCTAGCCATTATTAGAATACCATATCAAGCAAGTCAATCTAAAGTAACAACCGCCGCAGTTGGCATGCATTTGAAAACTATTCCTTTTCTTGAGACGTTTTCAGCTCGAGCTAGTCATTATTAGAAAACCATATCAGGAACCTTATTTCTCTACTGAAACCATATTCCCACATGTTCTTAAGTCATCAATGCCTTTTTTCCGTTCCATTGTAATGCACGTTCCAGCGCTTCATTTAGTCGCGACCATCAGGACTAAACCAAATACGTCATCTTTCAAATTCACCGAATTAAGGAAAACCCAACCATCGGCATTTGTTTAAGCATTCTTTTTCGTCACAATTCGGAACATAGCACTTGCCAAGGACCAAACCTCGCCTTCCACGCCTCCAACTCTTTCTAGCATTTCTCTATTCTTTTTCCTTGTTCACATTTCATTGCTCAATACAGTCGCCCATACAACACCGTACTAAGGATTGAAAACTTCTCGATCAAAAGGAGCACCAAACTTTTTTTGTCTCTACTACCTCAAACTCTTTCATTTCTTTGATATTTTTCGTTATGCATGTTGCCCAGAGTCATTATCAGAAAATCGTACGAACCACCTCAATTTTCTAAAATACGGAAGTACCACAAACCAAATATTCCGCACATTTCTAACCCATCATCTAATTTTTTCATCACACATATTTCGTACGAAGCAAGTCATTATTACAACACCTTATTTACCTATCATTTCCACTCAAATTAGAGTAACAAACCACCAGTTACCATAGGTTCCTAAATTTTCAATTCATATTCCAGATCCTTTCGTAACATGCATTTCATTACTAGACGTAGTCATGATTACAAGACCTTGGTCACACCAAGTACCACGTTTCACCTTATATTTAAAGTAGGTAAGCCATAGCCATCAGTTTTTTTTATAAAAAACCGTTGCTTGTGGTTCCTACATTACACATATACCACGTACAAATTCGTCTTACCAAATATGAAACTACACCTTACAGATCTTTATACCTCATTGCATCGCTTTTCTCTCTTTTTCGTGGCACATATATAAGCGCTCAAGCTAGTCACAAGTAGACCACCATAGCAAGAACTTGACTTTAACACTCTACTCAAATAGGTAGGAAATTCATTTTCATCTCAATCACTGCCAAGTTCCCTTTATAAATGAAATATGAAACCCGACTTTCCATGCCCGTAAAGCCGCACTTCATTTATCTGACATTTCTGGCTACACGTCGTTTTCAAGCTAGCCATTATTAGAATACCATATCAAGCAAGTCAATCTAAAGTAACAACCGCCGCAGTTGGCATGCATTTGAAAACTATTCCTTTTCTTGACACGTTTTCAGCTCGAGCTAGTCATTATTAGAAAACCATATCAGGAACCTTATTTCTCTACTGAAACCATATTCCCACATGTTCTTAAGTCATCAATGCCTTTTTTCCGTTCCATTGTAATGCACGTTCCAGCGCTTCATTTAGTCGCGACCATCAGGACTAAACCAAATACGTCATCTTTCAAATTCACCGAATTAAGGAAAACCCAACCATCGGCATTTGTTTAAGCATTCTTTTTCGTCACAATTCGGAACATAGCACTTGCCAAGGACCAAACCTCGCCTTCCACGCCTCCAACTCTTTCTAGCATTTCTCTATTCTTTTTCCTTGTTCACATTTCATTGCTCAATACAGTCGCCCATACAACACCGTACTAAGGACTGAAAACTTCTCGATCAAAAGGAGCACCAAACTTCTTTTGTCTCTACTACCTCAAACTCTTTCATTTCTTTGATATTTCTCGTTATGAATGTTTCATAGAGTCGGTATCAGAAAATTGTACCAACCACCTCAATTTTCTAAAATACGAAAGTACCACATATTCCGCACTTTTCTAAACCATCATCTAATTTTTTCATCACACATATTTCGTACGAAGCAAGTCATTATTACAACACCTTATTTACCTATCATTTCCACTCAAATTAGAGTAACAAACCACCAGTTACCATAGGTTCCTAAATTTTCAATTCATATTCCAGATCCTTTCGTAACATGCATTTCATTACTAGACGTAGTCATGATTACAAGACCTTGGTCACACCAAGTACCACGTTTCACCTTATATTTAAACTAGGTAAGCCATAGCCATCAGTTTTTTTTATAAAAAGCAGTTGCTTGTGGTTCCTACATTACACATATACCACGTACAAATTCGTCTTACCAAATATGAAACTACACCTTACAGATCTTTATACCTCGTTGCATGGCTTTTCTCTCTTTTCCGTGGCACATATATAAGCGCTCAAGCTAGTCACAAGTAGACCACCATAGCAAGAACTTGACTTTAACACTCTACTCAAATAGGTAGGAAATTCATTTTCATCTCAATCACTGCCAAGTTCCCTTTATAAATGAAATATGAAACCAGACTTTCCATGCCCGTAAAGCCGCACTTCATTTATCTGACATTTCTGGCTACACGTCGTTTTCAAGCTAGCCATTATTAGAATACCATATCAAGCAAGTCAATCTAAAGTAACAACCGCCGCAGCTGGCATGCATTTGAAAACTATTCCTTTTCTTTACACGTTTTCAGCTCGAGCTAGTCATTATTAGAAAACCATATCAGGAACCTTATTTCTCTACTGAAACCATATTCCCACATGTTCTTAAGTCATCAATGCCTTTTTTCCGTTCCATTGTAATGCACGTTCCAGCGCTTCATTTAGTCGCGACCATCAGGACGAAACCAAATACGTCATCTTTCAAATTCACCGAATTAAGGAAAACCCAACCATCGGCATTTGTTTAAGCATTCTTTTTCGTCACAATTCGGAACATAGCACTTACCAAGGACCAAACCTCGCCTTCCACGCCTCCAACTCTTTCTAGCATTTCTCTATTCTTTTTCCTTGTTCACATTTCATTGCTCAATACAGTCGCCCATACAACACCGTACTAAGGACTGAAAACTTCTCGATCAAAAGGAGCACCAAACTTTTTTTGTCTCTACTACCTCAAACTCATTTCTTTGATATTTTTCGTTATGCATGTTTCCCAGAGTCATTATCAGAAAATCGTACGAACCACCTCAATTTTCTAAAATACGGAAGTACCACAAACCACATATTCCGCACATTTCTAAACCATCATCTAATTTTTTCATCACACATATTTCGTACGAAGCAAGTCATTATTACAACACCTTATTTACCTATCATTTCCACTCAAATTAGAGTAACAAACCACCAGTTACCATAGGTTCCTAAATTTTCAATTCACATTCCAGATCCTTTCGTAACATGCATTTCATCACTAGACGTAGTCATGATTACAAGACCTTGGTCACACCAAGTACCACGTTTCACCTTATATTTAAAGTAGGTAAGCCATAGCCATCAGTTTTTCATAAAAAACCATTGCTTGTGGTTCCTACATTACACATATACCACGTACAAATTCGTCTTACCAAATATGAAACTACACCTTAGAGATCTTTATACCTCGTTGCATCGCTTTTCTCTCTTTTCCGTGGCACATATATAAGCGCTCAAGCTAGTCACAAGTAGACCACCATAGCAAGAACTTGACTTTAACACTCTACTCAAATAGGTAGGAAATTCATTTTCATCTCAATCACTGCCAAGTTCCCTTTATAAATGAAATATGAAACCCGACTTTCCATGCCCGTAAAGCCGCACTTCATTTATCTGACATTTCTGGCTACACGTAGTTTTCAAGCTAGCCATTATTAGAATACCATATCAAGATAGTCAATCTAAAGTAACAACCGCCGCAGTTGGCATGCATTTGAAAACTATTCCTTTTCTTTACACGTTTTCAGCTCGAGCTACTCATTATTAGAAAACCATATCAGGAACCTTATTTCTCTACTGAAACCATATTCCCACATGTTCTTAAGTCATCAATGCCTTTTTTCCGTTCCATTGTAATGCACGTTCCAGCGCTTCATTTAGTCGCGACCATCAGGACTAAACCAAATACGTCATCTTTCAAATTCACCGAATTAAGGAAAACCCAACCATCGGCATTTGTTTAAGCATTCTTTTTCGTCACAATTCGGAACATAGCACTTGCCAAGGACCAAACCTCGCCTTCCACGCCTCCAACTCTTTCTAGCATTTCTCTATTCTTTTTCCTTGTTCACATTTCATTGCTCAATACAGTCGCCCATACAACACCGTACTAAGGACTGAAAACTTCTCGATCAAAAGGAGCACCAAACTTTTTTTGTCTCTACTACCTCAAACTCTTTCATTTCTTTGATATTTTTCGTTATGCATGTTTCCCAGAGTCATTATCAGAAAATCGTACGAACCACCTCAATTTTCTAAAATACGGAAGTACCACAAACCACATATTCCGCACATTTCTAAACCATCATCTAATTTTTTCATCACACATATTTCGTACGAAGCAAGTCATTATTACAACACCTTATTTACCTATCATTTCCACTCAAATTAGAGTAACAAACCACCAGTTACCATAGGTTCCTAAATTTTCAATTCATATTCCAGATCCTTTCGTAACATGCATTTCATTACTAGACGTAGTCATGATTACAAGACCTTGGTCACACCAAGTACCACGTTTCACCTTATATTTAAACTAGGTAAGCCATAGCCATCAGTTTTTTTTATAAAAAGCAGTTGCTTGTGGTTCCTACATTACACATATACCACGTACAAATTCGTCTTACCAAATATGAAACTACACCTTAGAGATCTTTATACCTCGTTGCATCGCTTTTCTCTCTTTTCCGTGGCACATATATAAGCGCTCAAGCTAGTCACAAGTAGACCACCATAGCAAGAACTTGACTTTAACACTCTACTCAAATAGGTAGGAAATTCATTTTCATCTCAATCACTGCCAAGTTCCCTTTATAAATGAAATATGAAACCCGACTTTCCATGCCCGTAAAGCCGCACTTCATTTATCTGACATTTCTGGCTACCATCGTTTTCAAGCTAGCCATTATTAGAATACCATATCAAGCAAGTCAATCTAAAGTAACAACCGCCGCAGTTGGCATGCATTTGAAAACTATTCCTTTTCTTGACACGTTTTCAGCTCGAGCTAGTCATTATTAGAAAACCATATCAGGAACCTTATTTCTCTACTGAAACCATATTCCCATTTTAGTCACGACCATCAGGACTAAACCAAATATTTCATCTTTCCAATTCACCGAATTAAGGAACACCCAACCATCGGCATTTGTTTGAGCATCGTTTTTCGTCACAATTCGGAACATAGCACTTGCCAAGTACCAAACCTCACCTTGCACGCCTCCAACTCTTTCTAGCATTTCTCTATTCTTTTTCATTGTTCATATTTCATTGCTCAATACAGTCACCCATACAGCACCGTACTAAGGACAGAAAACTTCTCGATCAAAAGGAGCACCAAACTTCTTTTGTCTCTACTACCTCAAACTCTTTCATTTCTTTGATATTTTTCGTTATGCATGTTTCATAGAGTCGGTATCAGAAAATTGTACCAACCACCTCAATTTTCTAAAATACGAAAGTACCACATATTCCGCACTTTTCTAAACCATCATCTAATTTTTTCATCACACATATTTCGTACGAAGCAAGTCATTATTACAACACCTTATTTACCTATCATTTCCACTCAAATTAGAGTAACAAACCACCAGTTACCATAGGTTCCTAAATTTTCAATTCACATTCCAGATCCTTTCGTAACATGCATTTCATTACTAGACGTAGTCATGATTACAAGACCTTGGTCACACCAAGTACCTCGTTTCACCTTATATTTAAAGTAGGTAAGCCATAGCCATCAGTTTTTTTTATAAAAAGCCGTTGCTTGTGGTTCCTACATTACACATATACCACGTACAAATTCGTCTTACCAAATATGAAACTACACCTTACAGATCTTTATACCTCGTTGCATCGCTTTTCTCTCTTTTCCGTCGCACATATATAAGCGCTCAAGCTAGTCACAAGTAGACCACCATAGCAAGAACTTGACTTTAACACTCTACTCAAATAGGTAGGAAATTCATTTTCATCTCAATCACTGCCAAGTTCCCTTTATAAATGAAATATGAAACCCGACTTTCCATGCCCGTAAAGCCGCACTTCATTTATCTGACATTTCTGGCTACACGTCGTTTTCAAGCTAGCCATTATTAGAATACCATATCAAGCAAGTCAATCTAAAGTAACAACCGCCGCAGTTGGCATGCATTTGAAAACTATTCCTTTTCTTGACACGTTTTCAGCTCGAGCTAGTCATTATTAGAAAACCATATCAGGAACCTTATTTCTCTACTGAAACCATATTCCCACATGTTATTAAGTCATCAATGCCTTTTTTCCGTTCCACTGTAATGCACGTTCCAGCGCTTCATTTAGTCGCGACCATCAGGACTAAACCAAATACGTCATCTTTCAAATTCACCGAATTAAGGAAAACCCAACCATCGGCATTTGTTTAAGCATTCTTTTTCGTCACAATTCGGAACATAGCACTTGCCAAGGACCAAACCTCACCTTCCACGCCTCCAACTCTTTCTAGCATTTCTCTATTCTTTTTCCTTGTTCACATTTCATTGCTCAATACAGTCGCCCATACAACACCGTACTAAGGACTGAAAACTTCTCGATCAAAAGGAGCACCAAACTTTTTTTGTCTCTATTAAACTCTTTCATTTCTTTGATATTTTTCGTTATGCATGTTTCCCAGAGTCATTATCAGAAAATCGTACCAACCACCTCAATTTTCTAAAATACGGAAGTACCACAAACCACATATTCCGCACATTTCTAAACCATCATCTAATTTTTTCATCACACATATTTCGTACGAAGCAAGTCATTATTACAACACCTTATTTACCTATCATTTCCACTCAAATTAGAGTAACAAACCACCAGTTACCATAGGTTCCTAAATTTTCAATTCACATTCCAGATCCTTTCGTAACATGCATTTCATTACTAGACGTAGTCATGATTACAAGACCTTGGTCACACCAAGTACCACGTTTCACCTTATATTTAAACTAGGTAAGCCATAGCCATCAGTTTTTTTTATAAAAAGCAGTTGCTTGTGGTTCCTACATTACACATATACCACGTACAAATTCGTCTTACCAAATATGAAACTACACCTTACAGATCTTTATACCTCGTTGCATCGCTTTTCTCTCTTTTCCGTCGCACATATATAAGCGCTCAAGCTAGTCACAAGTAGACCACCATAGCAAGAACTTGACTTTAACACTCTACTCAAATAGGTAGGAAATTCATTTTCATCTCAATCACTGCCAAGTTCCCTTTATAAATGAAATATGAAACCCGACTTTCCATGCCCGTAAAGCCGCACTTCATTTATCTGACATTTCTGGCTACACGTCGTTTTCAAGCTAGCCATTATTAGAATACCATATCAAGCAAGTCAATCTAAAGTAACAACCGCCGCAGTTGGCATGCATTTGAAAACTATTCGTTTTCTTGACACGTTTTCAGCTCGAGCTAGTCATTATTAGAAAACCATATCAGGAACCTTATTTCTCTACTGAAACCATATTCCCACATGTTATTAAGTCATCAATGCCTTTTTTCCGTTCCATTGTAATGCACGTTCCAGCGCTTCATTTAGTCGCGACCATCAGGACTAAACCAAATACGTCATCTTTCAAATTCACCGAATTAAGGAAAACCCAACCATCGGCATTTGTTTAAGCATTCTTTTTCGTCACAATTCGGAACATAGCACTTGCCAAGGACCAAACCTCACCTTCCACGCCTCCAACTCTTTCTAGCATTTCTCTATTCTTTTTCCTTGTTCATATTTCATTGCTCAATACAGTCACCCATACAGCACCGTACTAAGGACTGAAAACTTCTCGATCAAAAGGAGCACCAAACTTCTTTTGTCTCTACTACCTCAAACTCTTTCATTTCTTTGATATTTTTCGTTATGCATGTTTCATAGAGTCGGTATCAGAAAATTGTACCAACCACCTCAATTTTCTAAAATACGGAAGTACCACAAACCACATATTCCGCACATTTCTAAACCATCATCTAATTTTTTCATCACACATATTTCGTACGAAGCAAGTCATTATTACAACACCTTATTTACCTATCATTTCCACTCAAATTAGAGTAACAAACCACCAGTTACCATAGGTTCCTAAATTTTCAATTCACATTCCAGATCCTTTCGTAACATGCATTTCATTAATAGACGTAGTCATGATTACAAGACCTTGGTCACACCAAGTACCACGTTTCACCTTATATTTAAAGTAGGTAAGCCATAGCCATCAGTTTTTCATAAAAAACCATTGCTTGTGGTTCCTACATTACACATATACCACGTACAAATTCGTCTTACCAAATATGAAACTACACCTTACAGATCTTTATACCTCGTTGCATCGTTTTTCACTCTTTCTCGTGGCACATATATCAGCGCTCAAGCTAGTCACAAGTGGACCACCATAGCAAGAACTTGATTTCTACACTCTACTAAAATAGGTAGGAAATTCATTTTCATCTCAATCACTGCCAAGTTCCCTTTATAAATGAAATATGAAACCCGACTTTCCATGCCCGTAAAGCCGCACTTCATTTATCTGACATTTCTGGCTACACGTCGTTTTCAAGCTAGCCATTATTAGAATACCATATCAAGCAAGTCAATCTAAAGTAACAACCGCCGCAGTTGGCATGCATTTGAAAACTATTCCTTTTCTTGACACGTTTTCAGCTCAAGCTAGTCATTATTAGAAAACCATATCAGGAACCTTATTTCTCTACTGAAACCATATTCCCACATGTTCTAAAGTCATCAATGCATTTTTTCCGTTCCATTGTAATGCACGTTCCAGCGCTTCATTTAGTCGCGACCATCAGGACTAAACCAAATACGTCATCTTTCAAATTCACCGAATTAAGGAAAACCCAACCATCGGCATTTGTTTAAGCATTCTTTTTCGTCACAATTCAGAACATAGCACTTGCCAAGGACCAAACCTCACCTTCCACGCCTCCAACTCTTTCTAGCATTTCTCTATTCTTTTTCCTTGTTCACATTTCATTGCTCAATACAGTCGCCCATACAACACCGTACTAAGGACTGAAAACTTCTCGATCAAAAGGAGCACCAAACTTTTTTTGTCTCTACTACCTCAAACTCTTTCATTTCTTGGATATTTTTCGTTATGCATGTTTCCCAGAGTCATTATCAGAAAATCGTACCAACCACCTCAATTTTCTAAAATACGGAAGTACCACAAACCACATATTCCGCACATTTCTAAACCATCATCTAATTTTTTCATCACACATATTTCGTACGAAGCAAGTCATTATTACAACACCTTATTTACCTATCATTTCCACTCAAATTAGAGTAACAAACCACCAGTTACCATAGGTTCCTAAATTTTCAATTCACATTCCAGATCCTTTCGTAACATGCATTTCATTACTAGACGTAGTCATGATTACAAGACCTTGGTCACACCAAGTACCTCGTTTCACCTTATATTTAAAGTAGGTAAGCCATAGCCATCAGTTTTTTTTATAAAAAGCCGTTGCTTGTGGTTCCTACATTACACATATACCACGTACAAATTCGTCTTACCAAATATGAAACTACACCTTACAGATCTTTATACCTCGTTGCATCGCTTTTCTCTCTTTTCCGTCGCACATATATAAGCGCTCAAGCTAGTCACAAGTAGACCACCATAGCAAGAACTTGACTTTAACACTCTACTCAAATAGGTAGGAAATTCATTTTCATCTCAATCACTGCCAAGTTCCCTTTATAAATGAAATATGAAACCCGACTTTCCATGCCCGTAAAGCCGCACTTCATTTATCTGACATTTCTGGCTGCACGTCGTTTTCAAGCTAGCCATTATTAGAATACCATATCAAGCAAGTCAATCTAAAGTAACAACCGCCGCAGTTGGCATGCATTTGAAAACTATTCCTTTTCTTGACACGTTTTCAGCTCGAGCTAGTCATTATTAGAAAACCATATCAGGAACCTTATTTCTCTACTGAAACCATATTCCCACATGTTATTAAGTCATCAATGCCTTTTTTCCGTTCCATTGTAATGCACGTTCCAGCGCTTCATTTAGTCGCGACCATCAGGACTAAACCAAATACGTCATCTTTCAAATTCACCGAATTAAGGAAAACCCAACCATCGGCATTTGTTTAAGCATTCTTTTTCGTCACAATTCGGAACATAGCACTTGCCAAGGACCAAACCTCACCTTCCACGCCTCCAACTCTTTCTAGCATTTCTCTATTCTTTTTCCTTGTTCACATTTCATTGCTCAATACAGTCGCCCATACAACACCGTACTAAGGACTGAAAACTTCTCGATCAAAAGGAGCACCAAACTTTTTTTGTCTCTACTACCTCAAACTCTTTCATTTCTTGGATATTTTTCGTTATGCATGTTTCCCAGAGTCATTATCAGAAAATCGTACCAACCACCTCAATTTTCTAAAATACGGAAGTACCACAAACCACATATTCCGCACATTTCTAAACCATCATCTAATTTTTTCATCACACATATTTCGTACGAAGCAAGTCATTATTACAACACCTTATTTACCTATCATTTCCACTCAAATTAGAGTAACAAACCACCAGTTACCATAGGTTCCTAAATTTTCAATTCACATTCCAGATCCTTTAGTAACATGCATTTCATTACTAGACGTAGTCATGATTACAAGACCTTGGTCACACCAAGTACCACGTTTCACCTTATATTTAAACTAGGTAAGCCATAGCCATCAGTTTTTTTTATAAAAAGCAGTTGCTTGTGGTTCCTACATTACACATATACCACGTACAAATTCGTCTTACCAAATATGAAACTACACCTTACAGATCTTTATACCTCGTTGCATGGCTTTTCTCTCTTTTCCGTGGCACATATATAAGCGCTCAAGCTAGTCACAAGTAGACCACCATAGCAAGAACTTGACTTTAACACTCTACTCAAATAGGTAGGAAATTCATTTTCATCTCAATCACTGCCAAGTTCCCTTTATAAATGAAATATGAAACCCGACTTTCCATGCCCGTAAAGCCGCACTTCATTTATCTGACATTTCTGGCTACACGTCGTTTTCAAGCTAGCCATTATTAGAATACCATATCAAGATAGTCAATCTAAAGTAACAACCGCCGCAGTTGGCATGCATTTGAAAACTATTCCTTTTCTTTACACGTTTTCAGCTCGAGCTACTCATTATTAGAAAACCATATCAGGAACCTTATTTCTCTACTGAAACCATATTCCCACATGTTCTTAAGTCATCAATGCCTTTTTTCCGTTCCATTGTAATGCACGTTCCAGCGCTTCATTTAGTCGCGACCATCAGGACTAAACCAAATTCGTCATCTTTCAAATTCACCGAATTAAGGAAAACCCAACCATCGGCATTTGTTTAAGCATTCTTTTTCGTCACAATTCGGAACATAGCACTTGCCAAGGACCAAACCTCGCCTTCCACGCCTCCAACTCTTTCTAGCATTTCTCTATTCTTTTTCCTTGTTCACATTTCATTGCTCAATACAGTCGCCCATACAACACCGTACTAAGGACTGAAAACTTCTCGATCAAAAGGAGCACCAAACTTCTTTTGTCTCTACTACCTCAAACTCTTTCATTTCTTTGATATTTTTCGTTATGAATGTTTCATAGAGTCGGTATCAGAAAATTGTACCAACCACCTCAATTTTCTAAAATACGAAAGTACCACATATTCCGCACTTTTCTAAACCATCATCTAATTTTTTCATCACACATATTTCGTACGAAGCAAGTCATTATTACAACACCTTATTTACCTATCATTTCCACTCAAATTAGAGTAACAAACCACCAGTTACCATAGGTTCCTAAATTTTCAATTCATATTCCAGATCCTTTCGTAACATGCATTTCATTACTAGACGTAGTCATGATTACAAGACCTTGGTCACACCAAGTACCACGTTTCACCTTATATTTAAACTAGGTAAGCCATAGCCATCAGTTTTTTTTATAAAAAGCAGTTGCTTGTGGTTCCTACATTACACATATACCACGTACAAATTCGTCTCACCAAATATGAAACTACACCTTACAGATCTTTATACCTCGTTGCATGGCTTTTCTCTCTTTTCCGTGGCACATATATAAGCGCTCAAGCTAGTCACAAGTAGACCACCATAGCAAGAACTTGACTTTAACACTCTACTCAAATAGGTAGGAAATTCATTTTCATCTCAATCACTGCCAAGTTCCCTTTATAAATGAAATATGAAACCCGACTTTCCATGCCCGTAAAGCCGCACTTCATTTATCTGACATTTCTGGCTACACGTCGTTTTCAAGCTAGCCATTATTAGAATACCATATCAAGCAAGTCAATCTAAAGTAACAACCGCCGCAGCTGGCATGCATTTGAAAACTATTCCTTTTCTTTACACGTTTTCAGCTCGAGCTAGTCATTATTAGAAAACCATATCAGGAACCTTATTTCTCTACTGAAACCATATTCCCACATGTTCTTAAGTCATCAATGCCTTTTTTCCGTTCCATTGTAATGCACGTTCCAGCGCTTCATTTAGTCGCGACCATCAGGACGAAACCAAATACGTCATCTTTCAAATTCACCGAATTAAGGAAAACCCAACCATCGGCATTTGTTTAAGCATTCTTTTTCGTCACAATTCGGAACATAGCACTTACCAAGGACCAAACCTCGCCTTCCACGCCTCCAACTCTTTCTAGCATTTCTCTATTCTTTTTCCTTGTTCACATTTCATTGCTCAATACAGTCGCCCATACAACACCGTACTAAGGACTGAAAACTTCTCGATCAAAAGGAGCACCAAACTTTTTTTGTCTCTACTACCTCAAACTCATTTCTTTGATATTTTTCGTTATGCATGTTTCCCAGAGTCATTATCAGAAAATCGTACGAACCACCTCAATTTTCTAAAATACGGAAGTACCACAAACCACATATTCCGCACATTTCTAAACCATCATCTAATTTTTTCATCACACATATTTCGTACGAAGCAAGTCATTATTACAACACCTTATTTACCTATCATTTCCACTCAAATTAGAGTAACAAACCACCAGTTACCATAGGTTCCTAAATTTTCAATTCACATTCCAGATCCTTTCGTAACATGCATTTCATCACTAGACGTAGTCATGATTACAAGACCTTGGTCACACCAAGTACCACGTTTCACCTTATATTTAAAGTAGGTAAGCCATAGCCATCAGTTTTTCATAAAAAACCATTGCTTGTGGTTCCTACATTACACATATACCACGTACAAATTCGTCTTACCAAATATGAAACTACACCTTAGAGATCTTTATACCTCGTTGCATCGCTTTTCTCTCTTTTCCGTGGCACATATATAAGCGCTCAAGCTAGTCACAAGTAGACCACCATAGCAAGAACTTGACTTTAACACTCTACTCAAATAGGTAGGAAATTCATTTTCATCTCAATCACTGCCAAGTTCCCTTTATAAATGAAATATGAAACCCGACTTTCCATGCCCGTAAAGCCGCACTTCATTTATCTGACATTTCTGGCTACACGTAGTTTTCAAGCTAGCCATTATTAGAATACCATATCAAGATAGTCAATCTAAAGTAACAACCGCCGCAGTTGGCATGCATTTGAAAACTATTCCTTTTCTTTACACGTTTTCAGCTCGAGCTACTCATTATTAGAAAACCATATCAGGAACCTTATTTCTCTACTGAAACCATATTCCCACATGTTCTTAAGTCATCAATGCCTTTTTTCCGTTCCATTGTAATGCACGTTCCAGCGCTTCATTTAGTCGCGACCATCAGGACTAAACCAAATACGTCATCTTTCAAATTCACCGAATTAAGGAAAACCCAACCATCGGCATTTGTTTAAGCATTCTTTTTCGTCACAATTCGGAACATAGCACTTGCCAAGGACCAAACCTCGCCTTCCACGCCTCCAACTCTTTCTAGCATTTCTCTATTCTTTTTCCTTGTTCACATTTCATTGCTCAATACAGTCGCCCATACAACACCGTACTAAGGACTGAAAACTTCTCGATCAAAAGGAGCACCAAACTTTTTTTGTCTCTACTACCTCAAACTCTTTCATTTCTTTGATATTTTTCGTTATGCATGTTTCCCAGAGTCATTATCAGAAAATCGTACGAACCACCTCAATTTTCTAAAATACGGAAGTACCACAAACCACATATTCCGCACATTTCTAAACCATCATCTAATTTTTTCATCACACATATTTCGTACGAAGCAAGTCATTATTACAACACCTTATTTACCTATCATTTCCACTCAAATTAGAGTAACAAACCACCAGTTACCATAGGTTCCTAAATTTTCAATTCATATTCCAGATCCTTTCGTAACATGCATTTCATTACTAGACGTAGTCATGATTACAAGACCTTGGTCACACCAAGTACCACGTTTCACCTTATATTTAAACTAGGTAAGCCATAGCCATCAGTTTTTTTTATAAAAAGCAGTTGCTTGTGGTTCCTACATTACACATATACCACGTACAAATTCGTCTTACCAAATATGAAACTACACCTTAGAGATCTTTATACCTCGTTGCATCGCTTTTCTCTCTTTTCCGTGGCACATATATAAGCGCTCAAGCTAGTCACAAGTAGACCACCATAGCAAGAACTTGACTTTAACACTCTACTCAAATAGGTAGGAAATTCATTTTCATCTCAATCACTGCCAAGTTCCCTTTATAAATGAAATATGAAACCCGACTTTCCATGCCCGTAAAGCCGCACTTCATTTATCTGACATTTCTGGCTACCATCGTTTTCAAGCTAGCCATTATTAGAATACCATATCAAGCAAGTCAATCTAAAGTAACAACCGCCGCAGTTGGCATGCATTTGAAAACTATTCCTTTTCTTGACACGTTTTCAGCTCGAGCTAGTCATTATTAGAAAACCATATCAGGAACCTTATTTCTCTACTGAAACCATATTCCCATTTTAGTCACGACCATCAGGACTAAACCAAATATTTCATCTTTCCAATTCACCGAATTAAGGAACACCCAACCATCGGCATTTGTTTGAGCATCGTTTTTCGTCACAATTCGGAACATAGCACTTGCCAAGTACCAAACCTCACCTTGCACGCCTCCAACTCTTTCTAGCATTTCTCTATTCTTTTTCATTGTTCATATTTCATTGCTCAATACAGTCACCCATACAGCACCGTACTAAGGACAGAAAACTTCTCGATCAAAAGGAGCACCAAACTTCTTTTGTCTCTACTACCTCAAACTCTTTCATTTCTTTGATATTTTTCGTTATGCATGTTTCATAGAGTCGGTATCAGAAAATTGTACCAACCACCTCAATTTTCTAAAATACGAAAGTACCACATATTCCGCACTTTTCTAAACCATCATCTAATTTTTTCATCACACATATTTCGTACGAAGCAAGTCATTATTACAACACCTTATTTACCTATCATTTCCACTCAAATTAGAGTAACAAACCACCAGTTACCATAGGTTCCTAAATTTTCAATTCACATTCCAGATCCTTTCGTAACATGCATTTCATTACTAGACGTAGTCATGATTACAAGACCTTGGTCACACCAAGTACCTCGTTTCACCTTATATTTAAAGTAGGTAAGCCATAGCCATCAGTTTTTTTTATAAAAAGCCGTTGCTTGTGGTTCCTACATTACACATATACCACGTACAAATTCGTCTTACCAAATATGAAACTACACCTTACAGATCTTTATACCTCGTTGCATCGCTTTTCTCTCTTTTCCGTCGCACATATATAAGCGCTCAAGCTAGTCACAAGTAGACCACCATAGCAAGAACTTGACTTTAACACTCTACTCAAATAGGTAGGAAATTCATTTTCATCTCAATCACTGCCAAGTTCCCTTTATAAATGAAATATGAAACCCGACTTTCCATGCCCGTAAAGCCGCACTTCATTTATCTGACATTTCTGGCTACACGTCGTTTTCAAGCTAGCCATTATTAGAATACCATATCAAGCAAGTCAATCTAAAGTAACAACCGCCGCAGTTGGCATGCATTTGAAAACTATTCCTTTTCTTGACACGTTTTCAGCTCGAGCTAGTCATTATTAGAAAACCATATCAGGAACCTTATTTCTCTACTGAAACCATATTCCCACATGTTATTAAGTCATCAATGCCTTTTTTCCGTTCCACTGTAATGCACGTTCCAGCGCTTCATTTAGTCGCGACCATCAGGACTAAACCAAATACGTCATCTTTCAAATTCACCGAATTAAGGAAAACCCAACCATCGGCATTTGTTTAAGCATTCTTTTTCGTCACAATTCGGAACATAGCACTTGCCAAGGACCAAACCTCACCTTCCACGCCTCCAACTCTTTCTAGCATTTCTCTATTCTTTTTCCTTGTTCACATTTCATTGCTCAATACAGTCGCCCATACAACACCGTACTAAGGACTGAAAACTTCTCGATCAAAAGGAGCACCAAACTTTTTTTGTCTCTATTAAACTCTTTCATTTCTTTGATATTTTTCGTTATGCATGTTTCCCAGAGTCATTATCAGAAAATCGTACCAACCACCTCAATTTTCTAAAATACGGAAGTACCACAAACCACATATTCCGCACATTTCTAAACCATCATCTAATTTTTTCATCACACATATTTCGTACGAAGCAAGTCATTATTACAACACCTTATTTACCTATCATTTCCACTCAAATTAGAGTAACAAACCACCAGTTACCATAGGTTCCTAAATTTTCAATTCACATTCCAGATCCTTTCGTAACATGCATTTCATTACTAGACGTAGTCATGATTACAAGACCTTGGTCACACCAAGTACCACGTTTCACCTTATATTTAAACTAGGTAAGCCATAGCCATCAGTTTTTTTTATAAAAAGCAGTTGCTTGTGGTTCCTACATTACACATATACCACGTACAAATTCGTCTTACCAAATATGAAACTACACCTTACAGATCTTTATACCTCGTTGCATCGCTTTTCTCTCTTTTCCGTCGCACATATATAAGCGCTCAAGCTAGTCACAAGTAGACCACCATAGCAAGAACTTGACTTTAACACTCTACTCAAATAGGTAGGAAATTCATTTTCATCTCAATCACTGCCAAGTTCCCTTTATAAATGAAATATGAAACCCGACTTTCCATGCCCGTAAAGCCGCACTTCATTTATCTGACATTTCTGGCTACACGTCGTTTTCAAGCTAGCCATTATTAGAATACCATATCAAGCAAGTCAATCTAAAGTAACAACCGCCGCAGTTGGCATGCATTTGAAAACTATTCGTTTTCTTGACACGTTTTCAGCTCGAGCTAGTCATTATTAGAAAACCATATCAGGAACCTTATTTCTCTACTGAAACCATATTCCCACATGTTATTAAGTCATCAATGCCTTTTTTCCGTTCCATTGTAATGCACGTTCCAGCGCTTCATTTAGTCGCGACCATCAGGACTAAACCAAATACGTCATCTTTCAAATTCACCGAATTAAGGAAAACCCAACCATCGGCATTTGTTTAAGCATTCTTTTTCGTCACAATTCGGAACATAGCACTTGCCAAGGACCAAACCTCACCTTCCACGCCTCCAACTCTTTCTAGCATTTCTCTATTCTTTTTCCTTGTTCATATTTCATTGCTCAATACAGTCACCCATACAGCACCGTACTAAGGACTGAAAACTTCTCGATCAAAAGGAGCACCAAACTTCTTTTGTCTCTACTACCTCAAACTCTTTCATTTCTTTGATATTTTTCGTTATGCATGTTTCATAGAGTCGGTATCAGAAAATTGTACCAACCACCTCAATTTTCTAAAATACGGAAGTACCACAAACCACATATTCCGCACATTTCTAAACCATCATCTAATTTTTTCATCACACATATTTCGTACGAAGCAAGTCATTATTACAACACCTTATTTACCTATCATTTCCACTCAAATTAGAGTAACAAACCACCAGTTACCATAGGTTCCTAAATTTTCAATTCACATTCCAGATCCTTTCGTAACATGCATTTCATTAATAGACGTAGTCATGATTACAAGACCTTGGTCACACCAAGTACCACGTTTCACCTTATATTTAAAGTAGGTAAGCCATAGCCATCAGTTTTTCATAAAAAACCATTGCTTGTGGTTCCTACATTACACATATACCACGTACAAATTCGTCTTACCAAATATGAAACTACACCTTACAGATCTTTATACCTCGTTGCATCGTTTTTCACTCTTTCTCGTGGCACATATATCAGCGCTCAAGCTAGTCACAAGTGGACCACCATAGCAAGAACTTGATTTCTACACTCTACTAAAATAGGTAGGAAATTCATTTTCATCTCAATCACTGCCAAGTTCCCTTTATAAATGAAATATGAAACCCGACTTTCCATGCCCGTAAAGCCGCACTTCATTTATCTGACATTTCTGGCTACACGTCGTTTTCAAGCTAGCCATTATTAGAATACCATATCAAGCAAGTCAATCTAAAGTAACAACCGCCGCAGTTGGCATGCATTTGAAAACTATTCCTTTTCTTGACACGTTTTCAGCTCAAGCTAGTCATTATTAGAAAACCATATCAGGAACCTTATTTCTCTACTGAAACCATATTCCCACATGTTCTAAAGTCATCAATGCCTTTTTTCCGTTCCATTGTAATGCACGTTCCAGCGCTTCATTTAGTCGCGACCATCAGGACTAAACCAAATACGTCATCTTTCAAATTCACCGAATTAAGGAAAACCCAACCATCGGCATTTGTTTAAGCATTCTTTTTCGTCACAATTCAGAACATAGCACTTGCCAAGGACCAAACCTCACCTTCCACGCCTCCAACTCTTTCTAGCATTTCTCTATTCTTTTTCCTTGTTCACATTTCATTGCTCAATACAGTCGCCCATACAACACCGTACTAAGGACTGAAAACTTCTCGATCAAAAGGAGCACCAAACTTTTTTTGTCTCTACTACCTCAAACTCTTTCATTTCTTGGATATTTTTCGTTATGCATGTTTCCCAGAGTCATTATCAGAAAATCGTACCAACCACCTCAATTTTCTAAAATACGGAAGTACCACAAACCACATATTCCGCACATTTCTAAACCATCATCTAATTTTTTCATCACACATATTTCGTACGAAGCAAGTCATTATTACAACACCTTATTTACCTATCATTTCCACTCAAATTAGAGTAACAAACCACCAGTTACCATAGGTTCCTAAATTTTCAATTCACATTCCAGATCCTTTCGTAACATGCATTTCATTACTAGACGTAGTCATGATTACAAGACCTTGGTCACACCAAGTACCTCGTTTCACCTTATATTTAAAGTAGGTAAGCCATAGCCATCAGTTTTTTTTATAAAAAGCCGTTGCTTGTGGTTCCTACATTACACATATACCACGTACAAATTCGTCTTACCAAATATGAAACTACACCTTACAGATCTTTATACCTCGTTGCATCGCTTTTCTCTCTTTTCCGTCGCACATATATAAGCGCTCAAGCTAGTCACAAGTAGACCACCATAGCAAGAACTTGACTTTAACACTCTACTCAAATAGGTAGGAAATTCATTTTCATCTCAATCACTGCCAAGTTCCCTTTATAAATGAAATATGAAACCCGACTTTCCATGCCCGTAAAGCCGCACTTCATTTATCTGACATTTCTGGCTGCACGTCGTTTTCAAGCTAGCCATTATTAGAATACCATATCAAGCAAGTCAATCTAAAGTAACAACCGCCGCAGTTGGCATGCATTTGAAAACTATTCCTTTTCTTGACACGTTTTCAGCTCGAGCTAGTCATTATTAGAAAACCATATCAGGAACCTTATTTCTCTACTGAAACCATATTCCCACATGTTATTAAGTCATCAATGCCTTTTTTCCGTTCCATTGTAATGCACGTTCCAGCGCTTCATTTAGTCGCGACCATCAGGACTAAACCAAATACGTCATCTTTCAAATTCACCGAATTAAGGAAAACCCAACCATCGGCATTTGTTTAAGCATTCTTTTTCGTCACAATTCGGAACATAGCACTTGCCAAGGACCAAACCTCACCTTCCACGCCTCCAACTCTTTCTAGCATTTCTCTATTCTTTTTCCTTGTTCACATTTCATTGCTCAATACAGTCGCCCATACAACACCGTACTAAGGACTGAAAACTTCTCGATCAAAAGGAGCACCAAACTTTTTTTGTCTCTACTACCTCAAACTCTTTCATTTCTTGGATATTTTTCGTTATGCATGTTTCCCAGAGTCATTATCAGAAAATCGTACCAACCACCTCAATTTTCTAAAATACGGAAGTACCACAAACCACATATTCCGCACATTTCTAAACCATCATCTAATTTTTTCATCACACATATTTCGTACGAAGCAAGTCATTATTACAACACCTTATTTACCTATCATTTCCACTCAAATTAGAGTAACAAACCACCAGTTACCATAGGTTCCTAAATTTTCAATTCACATTCCAGATCCTTTAGTAACATGCATTTCATTACTAGACGTAGTCATGATTACAAGACCTTGGTCACACCAAGTACCACGTTTCACCTTATATTTAAACTAGGTAAGCCATAGCCATCAGTTTTTTTTATAAAAAGCAGTTGCTTGTGGTTCCTACATTACACATATACCACGTACAAATTCGTCTTACCAAATATGAAACTACACCTTACAGATCTTTATACCTCGTTGCATGGCTTTTCTCTCTTTTCCGTGGCACATATATAAGCGCTCAAGCTAGTCACAAGTAGACCACCATAGCAAGAACTTGACTTTAACACTCTACTCAAATAGGTAGGAAATTCATTTTCATCTCAATCACTGCCAAGTTCCCTTTATAAATGAAATATGAAACCCGACTTTCCATGCCCGTAAAGCCGCACTTCATTTATCTGACATTTCTGGCTACACGTCGTTTTCAAGCTAGCCATTATTAGAATACCATATCAAGATAGTCAATCTAAAGTAACAACCGCCGCAGTTGGCATGCATTTGAAAACTATTCCTTTTCTTTACACGTTTTCAGCTCGAGCTACTCATTATTAGAAAACCATATCAGGAACCTTATTTCTCTACTGAAACCATATTCCCACATGTTCTTAAGTCATCAATGCCTTTTTTCCGTTCCATTGTAATGCACGTTCCAGCGCTTCATTTAGTCGCGACCATCAGGACTAAACCAAATTCGTCATCTTTCAAATTCACCGAATTAAGGAAAACCCAACCATCGGCATTTGTTTAAGCATTCTTTTTCGTCACAATTCGGAACATAGCACTTGCCAAGGACCAAACCTCGCCTTCCACGCCTCCAACTCTTTCTAGCATTTCTCTATTCTTTTTCCTTGTTCACATTTCATTGCTCAATACAGTCGCCCATACAACACCGTACTAAGGACTGAAAACTTCTCGATCAAAAGGAGCACCAAACTTCTTTTGTCTCTACTACCTCAAACTCTTTCATTTCTTTGATATTTTTCGTTATGAATGTTTCATAGAGTCGGTATCAGAAAATTGTACCAACCACCTCAATTTTCTAAAATACGAAAGTACCACATATTCCGCACTTTTCTAAACCATCATCTAATTTTTTCATCACACATATTTCGTACGAAGCAAGTCATTATTACAACACCTTATTTACCTATCATTTCCACTCAAATTAGAGTAACAAACCACCAGTTACCATAGGTTCCTAAATTTTCAATTCATATTCCAGATCCTTTCGTAACATGCATTTCATTACTAGACGTAGTCATGATTACAAGACCTTGGTCACACCAAGTACCACGTTTCACCTTATATTTAAACTAGGTAAGCCATAGCCATCAGTTTTTTTTATAAAAAGCAGTTGCTTGTGGTTCCTACATTACACATATACCACGTACAAATTCGTCTCACCAAATATGAAACTACACCTTACAGATCTTTATACCTCGTTGCATGGCTTTTCTCTCTTTTCCGTGGCACATATATAAGCGCTCAAGCTAGTCACAAGTAGACCACCATAGCAAGAACTTGACTTTAACACTCTACTCAAATAGGTAGGAAATTCATTTTCATCTCAATCACTGCCAAGTTCCCTTTATAAATGAAATATGAAACCCGACTTTCCATGCCCGTAAAGCCGCACTTCATTTATCTGACATTTCTGGCTACACGTCGTTTTCAAGCTAGCCATTATTAGAATACCATATCAAGCAAGTCAATCTAAAGTAACAACCGCCGCAGCTGGCATGCATTTGAAAACTATTCCTTTTCTTTACACGTTTTCAGCTCGAGCTAGTCATTATTAGAAAACCATATCAGGAACCTTATTTCTCTACTGAAACCATATTCCCACATGTTCTTAAGTCATCAATGCCTTTTTTCCGTTCCATTGTAATGCACGTTCCAGCGCTTCATTTAGTCGCGACCATCAGGACGAAACCAAATACGTCATCTTTCAAATTCACCGAATTAAGGAAAACCCAACCATCGGCATTTGTTTAAGCATTCTTTTTCGTCACAATTCGGAACATAGCGCTTACCAAGGACCAAACCTCGCCTTCCACGCCTCCAACTCTTTCTAGCATTTCTCTATTCTTTTTCCTTGTTCACATTTCATTGCTCAATACAGTCGCCCATACAACACCGTACTAAGGACTGAAAACTTCTCGATCAAAAGGAGCACCAAACTTTTTTTGTCTCTACTACCTCAAACTCATTTCTTTGATATTTTTCGTTATGCATGTTTCCCAGAGTCATTATCAGAAAATCGTACGAACCACCTCAATTTTCTAAAATACGGAAGTACCACAAACCACATATTCCGCACATTTCTAAACCATCATCTAATTTTTTCATCACACATATTTCGTACGAAGCAAGTCATTATTACAACACCTTATTTACCTATCATTTCCACTCAAATTAGAGTAACAAACCACCAGTTACCATAGGTTCCTAAATTTTCAATTCACATTCCAGATCCTTTCGTAACATGCATTTCATCACTAGACGTAGTCATGATTACAAGACCTTGGTCACACCAAGTACCACGTTTCACCTTATATTTAAAGTAGGTAAGCCATAGCCATCAGTTTTTCATAAAAAACCATTGCTTGTGGTTCCTACATTACACATATACCACGTACAAATTCGTCTTACCAAATATGAAACTACACCTTAGAGATCTTTATACCTCGTTGCATCGCTTTTCTCTCTTTTCCGTGGCACATATATAAGCGCTCAAGCTAGTCACAAGTAGACCACCATAGCAAGAACTTGACTTTAACACTCTACTCAAATAGGTAGGAAATTCATTTTCATCTCAATCACTGCCAAGTTCCCTTTATAAATGAAATATGAAACCCGACTTTCCATGCCCGTAAAGCCGCACTTCATTTATCTGACATTTCTGGCTACACGTAGTTTTCAAGCTAGCCATTATTAGAATACCATATCAAGATAGTCAATCTAAAGTAACAACCGCCGCAGTTGGCATGCATTTGAAAACTATTCCTTTTCTTTACACGTTTTCAGCTCGAGCTACTCATTATTAGAAAACCATATCAGGAACCTTATTTCTCTACTGAAACCATATTCCCACATGTTCTTAAGTCATCAATGCCTTTTTTCCGTTCCATTGTAATGCACGTTCCAGCGCTTCATTTAGTCGCGACCATCAGGACTAAACCAAATACGTCATCTTTCAAATTCACCGAATTAAGGAAAACCCAACCATCGGCATTTGTTTAAGCATTCTTTTTCGTCACAATTCGGAACATAGCACTTGCCAAGGACCAAACCTCGCCTTCCACGCCTCCAACTCTTTCTAGCATTTCTCTATTCTTTTTCCTTGTTCACATTTCATTGCTCAATACAGTCGCCCATACAACACCGTACTAAGGACTGAAAACTTCTCGATCAAAAGGAGCACCAAACTTTTTTTGTCTCTACTACCTCAAACTCTTTCATTTCTTTGATATTTTTCGTTATGCATGTTTCCCAGAGTCATTATCAGAAAATCGTACGAACCACCTCAATTTTCTAAAATACGGAAGTACCACAAACCACATATTCCGCACATTTCTAAACCATCATCTAATTTTTTCATCACACATATTTCGTACGAAGCAAGTCATTATTACAACACCTTATTTACCTATCATTTCCACTCAAATTAGAGTAACAAACCACCAGTTACCATAGGTTCCTAAATTTTCAATTCATATTCCAGATCCTTTCGTAACATGCATTTCATTACTAGACGTAGTCATGATTACAAGACCTTGGTCACACCAAGTACCACGTTTCACCTTATATTTAAACTAGGTAAGCCATAGCCATCAGTTTTTTTTATAAAAAGCAGTTGCTTGTGGTTCCTACATTACACATATACCACGTACAAATTCGTCTTACCAAATATGAAACTACACCTTAGAGATCTTTATACCTCGTTGCATCGCTTTTCTCTCTTTTCCGTGGCACATATATAAGCGCTCAAGCTAGTCACAAGTAGACCACCATAGCAAGAACTTGACTTTAACACTCTACTCAAATAGGTAGGAAATTCATTTTCATCTCAATCACTGCCAAGTTCCCTTTATAAATGAAATATGAAACCCGACTTTCCATGCCCGTAAAGCCGCACTTCATTTATCTGACATTTCTGGCTACCATCGTTTTCAAGCTAGCCATTATTAGAATACCATATCAAGCAAGTCAATCTAAAGTAACAACCGCCGCAGTTGGCATGCATTTGAAAACTATTCCTTTTCTTGACACGTTTTCAGCTCGAGCTAGTCATTATTAGAAAACCATATCAGGAACCTTATTTCTCTACTGAAACCATATTCCCATTTTAGTCACGACCATCAGGACTAAACCAAATATTTCATCTTTCCAATTCACCGAATTAAGGAACACCCAACCATCGGCATTTGTTTGAGCATCGTTTTTCGTCACAATTCGGAACATAGCACTTGCCAAGTACCAAACCTCACCTTGCACGCCTCCAACTCTTTCTAGCATTTCTCTATTCTTTTTCATTGTTCATATTTCATTGCTCAATACAGTCACCCATACAGCACCGTACTAAGGACAGAAAACTTCTCGATCAAAAGGAGCACCAAACTTCTTTTGTCTCTACTACCTCAAACTCTTTCATTTCTTTGATATTTTTCGTTATGCATGTTTCATAGAGTCGGTATCAGAAAATTGTACCAACCACCTCAATTTTCTAAAATACGAAAGTACCACATATTCCGCACTTTTCTAAACCATCATCTAATTTTTTCATCACACATATTTCGTACGAAGCAAGTCATTATTACAACACCTTATTTACCTATCATTTCCACTCAAATTAGAGTAACAAACCACCAGTTACCATAGGTTCCTAAATTTTCAATTCACATTCCAGATCCTTTCGTAACATGCATTTCATTACTAGACGTAGTCATGATTACAAGACCTTGGTCACACCAAGTACCTCGTTTCACCTTATATTTAAAGTAGGTAAGCCATAGCCATCAGTTTTTTTTATAAAAAGCCGTTGCTTGTGGTTCCTACATTACACATATACCACGTACAAATTCGTCTTACCAAATATGAAACTACACCTTACAGATCTTTATACCTCGTTGCATCGCTTTTCTCTCTTTTCCGTCGCACATATATAAGCGCTCAAGCTAGTCACAAGTAGACCACCATAGCAAGAACTTGACTTTAACACTCTACTCAAATAGGTAGGAAATTCATTTTCATCTCAATCACTGCCAAGTTCCCTTTATAAATGAAATATGAAACCCGACTTTCCATGCCCGTAAAGCCGCACTTCATTTATCTGACATTTCTGGCTACACGTCGTTTTCAAGCTAGCCATTATTAGAATACCATATCAAGCAAGTCAATCTAAAGTAACAACCGCCGCAGTTGGCATGCATTTGAAAACTATTCCTTTTCTTGACACGTTTTCAGCTCGAGCTAGTCATTATTAGAAAACCATATCAGGAACCTTATTTCTCTACTGAAACCATATTCCCACATGTTATTAAGTCATCAATGCCTTTTTTCCGTTCCACTGTAATGCACGTTCCAGCGCTTCATTTAGTCGCGACCATCAGGACTAAACCAAATACGTCATCTTTCAAATTCACCGAATTAAGGAAAACCCAACCATCGGCATTTGTTTAAGCATTCTTTTTCGTCACAATTCGGAACATAGCACTTGCCAAGGACCAAACCTCACCTTCCACGCCTCCAACTCTTTCTAGCATTTCTCTATTCTTTTTCCTTGTTCACATTTCATTGCTCAATACAGTCGCCCATACAACACCGTACTAAGGACTGAAAACTTCTCGATCAAAAGGAGCACCAAACTTTTTTTGTCTCTATTAAACTCTTTCATTTCTTTGATATTTTTCGTTATGCATGTTTCCCAGAGTCATTATCAGAAAATCGTACCAACCACCTCAATTTTCTAAAATACGGAAGTACCACAAACCACATATTCCGCACATTTCTAAACCATCATCTAATTTTTTCATCACACATATTTCGTACGAAGCAAGTCATTATTACAACACCTTATTTACCTATCATTTCCACTCAAATTAGAGTAACAAACCACCAGTTACCATAGGTTCCTAAATTTTCAATTCACATTCCAGATCCTTTCGTAACATGCATTTCATTACTAGACGTAGTCATGATTACAAGACCTTGGTCACACCAAGTACCACGTTTCACCTTATATTTAAACTAGGTAAGCCATAGCCATCAGTTTTTTTTATAAAAAGCAGTTGCTTGTGGTTCCTACATTACACATATACCACGTACAAATTCGTCTTACCAAATATGAAACTACACCTTACAGATCTTTATACCTCGTTGCATCGCTTTTCTCTCTTTTCCGTCGCACATATATAAGCGCTCAAGCTAGTCACAAGTAGACCACCATAGCAAGAACTTGACTTTAACACTCTACTCAAATAGGTAGGAAATTCATTTTCATCTCAATCACTGCCAAGTTCCCTTTATAAATGAAATATGAAACCCGACTTTCCATGCCCGTAAAGCCGCACTTCATTTATCTGACATTTCTGGCTACACGTCGTTTTCAAGCTAGCCATTATTAGAATACCATATCAAGCAAGTCAATCTAAAGTAACAACCGCCGCAGTTGGCATGCATTTGAAAACTATTCGTTTTCTTGACACGTTTTCAGCTCGAGCTAGTCATTATTAGAAAACCATATCAGGAACCTTATTTCTCTACTGAAACCATATTCCCACATGTTATTAAGTCATCAATGCCTTTTTTCCGTTCCATTGTAATGCACGTTCCAGCGCTTCATTTAGTCGCGACCATCAGGACTAAACCAAATACGTCATCTTTCAAATTCACCGAATTAAGGAAAACCCAACCATCGGCATTTGTTTAAGCATTCTTTTTCGTCACAATTCGGAACATAGCACTTGCCAAGGACCAAACCTCACCTTCCACGCCTCCAACTCTTTCTAGCATTTCTCTATTCTTTTTCCTTGTTCATATTTCATTGCTCAATACAGTCACCCATACAGCACCGTACTAAGGACTGAAAACTTCTCGATCAAAAGGAGCACCAAACTTCTTTTGTCTCTACTACCTCAAACTCTTTCATTTCTTTGATATTTTTCGTTATGCATGTTTCATAGAGTCGGTATCAGAAAATTGTACCAACCACCTCAATTTTCTAAAATACGGAAGTACCACAAACCACATATTCCGCACATTTCTAAACCATCATCTAATTTTTTCATCACACATATTTCGTACGAAGCAAGTCATTATTACAACACCTTATTTACCTATCATTTCCACTCAAATTAGAGTAACAAACCACCAGTTACCATAGGTTCCTAAATTTTCAATTCACATTCCAGATCCTTTCGTAACATGCATTTCATTAATAGACGTAGTCATGATTACAAGACCTTGGTCACACCAAGTACCACGTTTCACCTTATATTTAAAGTAGGTAAGCCATAGCCATCAGTTTTTCATAAAAAACCATTGCTTGTGGTTCCTACATTACACATATACCACGTACAAATTCGTCTTACCAAATATGAAACTACACCTTACAGATCTTTATACCTCGTTGCATCGTTTTTCACTCTTTCTCGTGGCACATATATCAGCGCTCAAGCTAGTCACAAGTGGACCACCATAGCAAGAACTTGATTTCTACACTCTACTAAAATAGGTAGGAAATTCATTTTCATCTCAATCACTGCCAAGTTCCCTTTATAAATGAAATATGAAACCCGACTTTCCATGCCCGTAAAGCCGCACTTCATTTATCTGACATTTCTGGCTACACGTCGTTTTCAAGCTAGCCATTATTAGAATACCATATCAAGCAAGTCAATCTAAAGTAACAACCGCCGCAGTTGGCATGCATTTGAAAACTATTCCTTTTCTTGACACGTTTTCAGCTCAAGCTAGTCATTATTAGAAAACCATATCAGGAACCTTATTTCTCTACTGAAACCATATTCCCACATGTTCTAAAGTCATCAATGCCTTTTTTCCGTTCCATTGTAATGCACGTTCCAGCGCTTCATTTAGTCGCGACCATCAGGACTAAACCAAATACGTCATCTTTCAAATTCACCGAATTAAGGAAAACCCAACCATCGGCATTTGTTTAAGCATTCTTTTTCGTCACAATTCAGAACATAGCACTTGCCAAGGACCAAACCTCACCTTCCACGCCTCCAACTCTTTCTAGCATTTCTCTATTCTTTTTCCTTGTTCACATTTCATTGCTCAATACAGTCGCCCATACAACACCGTACTAAGGACTGAAAACTTCTCGATCAAAAGGAGCACCAAACTTTTTTTGTCTCTACTACCTCAAACTCTTTCATTTCTTGGATATTTTTCGTTATGCATGTTTCCCAGAGTCATTATCAGAAAATCGTACCAACCACCTCAATTTTCTAAAATACGGAAGTACCACAAACCACATATTCCGCACATTTCTAAACCATCATCTAATTTTTTCATCACACATATTTCGTACGAAGCAAGTCATTATTACAACACCTTATTTACCTATCATTTCCACTCAAATTAGAGTAACAAACCACCAGTTACCATAGGTTCCTAAATTTTCAATTCACATTCCAGATCCTTTCGTAACATGCATTTCATTACTAGACGTAGTCATGATTACAAGACCTTGGTCACACCAAGTACCTCGTTTCACCTTATATTTAAAGTAGGTAAGCCATAGCCATCAGTTTTTTTTATAAAAAGCCGTTGCTTGTGGTTCCTACATTACACATATACCACGTACAAATTCGTCTTACCAAATATGAAACTACACCTTACAGATCTTTATACCTCGTTGCATCGCTTTTCTCTCTTTTCCGTCGCACATATATAAGCGCTCAAGCTAGTCACAAGTAGACCACCATAGCAAGAACTTGACTTTAACACTCTACTCAAATAGGTAGGAAATTCATTTTCATCTCAATCACTGCCAAGTTCCCTTTATAAATGAAATATGAAACCCGACTTTCCATGCCCGTAAAGCCGCACTTCATTTATCTGACATTTCTGGCTGCACGTCGTTTTCAAGCTAGCCATTATTAGAATACCATATCAAGCAAGTCAATCTAAAGTAACAACCGCCGCAGTTGGCATGCATTTGAAAACTATTCCTTTTCTTGACACGTTTTCAGCTCGAGCTAGTCATTATTAGAAAACCATATCAGGAACCTTATTTCTCTACTGAAACCATATTCCCACATGTTATTAAGTCATCAATGCCTTTTTTCCGTTCCATTGTAATGCACGTTCCAGCGCTTCATTTAGTCGCGACCATCAGGACTAAACCAAATACGTCATCTTTCAAATTCACCGAATTAAGGAAAACCCAACCATCGGCATTTGTTTAAGCATTCTTTTTCGTCACAATTCGGAACATAGCACTTGCCAAGGACCAAACCTCACCTTCCACGCCTCCAACTCTTTCTAGCATTTCTCTATTCTTTTTCCTTGTTCACATTTCATTGCTCAATACAGTCGCCCATACAACACCGTACTAAGGACTGAAAACTTCTCGATCAAAAGGAGCACCAAACTTTTTTTGTCTCTACTACCTCAAACTCTTTCATTTCTTGGATATTTTTCGTTATGCATGTTTCCCAGAGTCATTATCAGAAAATCGTACCAACCACCTCAATTTTCTAAAATACGGAAGTACCACAAACCACATATTCCGCACATTTCTAAACCATCATCTAATTTTTTCATCACACATATTTCGTACGAAGCAAGTCATTATTACAACACCTTATTTACCTATCATTTCCACTCAAATTAGAGTAACAAACCACCAGTTACCATAGGTTCCTAAATTTTCAATTCACATTCCAGATCCTTTAGTAACATGCATTTCATTACTAGACGTAGTCATGATTACAAGACCTTGGTCACACCAAGTACCACGTTTCACCTTATATTTAAAGTAGGTAAGCCATAGCCATCAGTTTTTCATAAAAAACCATTGCTTGTGGTTCCTACATTACACATATACCACGTACAAATTCGTCTTACCAAATATGAAACTACACCTAACAGATCTTTATACCTCGTTGCATCGTTTTTCACTCTTTCTCGTGGCACATATATCAGCGCTCAAGCTAGTCACAAGTGGACCACCATAGCAAGAACTTGATTTCTACACTCTACTAAAATAGGTAGGAAATTCATTTTCATCTCAATCACTGCCAAGTTCCCTTTATAAATGAAATATGAAACCCGACTTTCCATGCCCATAAAGCCGCACTTCATTTATCTGACATTTCTGGCTACACGTCGTTTTCAAGCTAGCCATTATTAGAATACCATATCAAGCAAGTCAATCTAAACTAACAACCGCCGCAGTTGGCATGCATTTGAAAACTATTCCTTTTCTTGACACGTTTTCAGCTCGAGCTAGTCATTATTAGAAAACCATATCAGGAACCTTATTTCTCTACTGAAACCATATTCCCACATGTTCTTAAGTCATCAATGCTTTTTTTCCGTTCCATTGTAATGCACGTTCCAGCGCTTCATTTAGTCGCGACCATCAGGACTAAACCAAATATGTCATCTTTCAAATTCACCGAATTAAGGAAAACCCAACCATCGGCATTTGTTTAAGCATTCTTTTTCGTCACAATTCGGAACATAGCACTTGCCAAGGACCAAACCTCACCTTCCACGCCTCCAACTCTTTCTAGCATTTCTCTATTCTTTTTCCTTGTTCACATTTCATTGCTCAATACAGTCGCCCATACAACACCGTACTAAGGACTGAAAACTTCTCGATCAAAAGGAGCACCAAACTTTGTCTCTACTACCTCAAACTCTTTCATTTCTTTGATATTTTTCGTTATGCATGTTTCCCAGAGTCATTATCAGAAAATCGTACCAACCACCTCAATTTTCTAAAATACGGAAGTACCACAAACCACATATTCCGCACATTTCTAAACCATCATCTAATTTTTTCATCACACATATTTCGTACGAAGCAAGTCATTATTACAACACCTTATTTACCTATCATTTCCACTCAAATTAGAGTAACAAACCACCAGTTACCATAGGTTCCTAAATTTTCAATTCATATTCCAGATCCTTTCGTAACATGCATTTCATTACTAGACGTAGTCATGATTACAAGACCTAGGTCACACCAAGTACCACGTTTCACCTTATATTTAAACTAGGTAAGCCATAGCCATCAGTTTTTTTTATAAAAAACCGTTGCTTGTGGTTCCTACATTACACATATACCACGTACAAATTCGTCTTACCAAATATGAAACTACACCTTACAGATCTTTATACCTCGTTGCATCGTTTTTCACTCTTTCTCGTGGCACATATATCAGCGCTCAAGCTAGTCACAAGTAGACCACCATAGCAAGAACTTGACTTTAACACTACTCAAATAGGTAGGAAATTCATTTATATCTCAATCACTGCCAAGTTCCCTTTATAAATGAAATATGAAACCCGACTTTCCATGCCCGTAAAGCCGCACTTCATTTATCTGACATTTCTGGCTACACGTCGTTTTCAAGCTAGCCATTATTAGAATACCATATCAAGCAAGTCAATCTAAAGTAACAACCGCCGCAGTTGGCATGCATTTGAAAACTATTCCTTTTCTTGACACGTTTTCAGCTCGAGCTAGTCATTATTAGAAAACCATATCAGGAACCTTATTTCTCTACTGAAACCATATTCCCACATGTTCTTAAGTCATCAATGCTTTTTTTCCGTTCCATTGTAATGCACGTTCCAGCGCTTAATTTAGTCGCGACCATCAGGACTAAACCAAATATGTCATCTTTCAAATTCACCGAATTAAGGAAAACCCAACCATCGGCATTTGTTTAAGCATTCTTTTTCGTCACAATTCGGAACATAGCACTTGCCAAGGACCAAACCTCACCTTCCACGCCTCTAACTCTTTCTAGCATTTCTCTATTCTTTTTCCTTGTTCACATTTCATTGCTCAATACAGTCGCCCATACAACACCGTACTAAGGACTGAAAACTTCTCGATCAAAAGGAGCACCAAACTTTTTTTGTCTCTACTACCTCAAACTCTTTCATTTCTTTGATATTTTTCGTTATGCATGTTTCCCAGAGTCATTATCAGAAAATCGTACCAACCACCTCAATTTTCTAAAATACGGAAGTACCACAAACCACATATTCCGCACATTTCTAAACCATCATCTAATTTTTTCATCACACATATTTCGTACGAAGCAAGTCATTATTACAACACCTTATTTACCTATCATTTCCACTCAAATTAGAGTAACAAACCACCAGTTACCATAGGTTCCTAAATTTTCAATTCACATTCCAGATCCTTTCGTAACATGCATTTCATTACTAGACGTAGTCATGATTACAAGACCTTGGTCACACCAAGTACCTCGTTTCACCTTATATTTAAAGTAGGTAAGCCATAGCCATCAGTTTTTTTTATAAAAAGCCGTTGCTTGTGGTTCCTACATTACACATATACCACGTACAAATTCGTCTTACCAAATATGAAACTACACCTTACAGATCTTTATACCTCGTTGCATCGCTTTTCTCTCTTTTCCGTCGCACATATATAAGCGCTCAAGCTAGTCACAAGTAGACCACCATAGCAAGAACTTGACTTTAACACTCTACTCAAATAGGTAGGAAATTCATTTTCATCTCAATCACTGCCAAGTTCCCTTTATAAATGAAATATGAAACCCGACTTTCCATGCCCGTAAAGCCGCACTTCATTTATCTGACATTTCTGGCTGCACGTCGTTTTCAAGCTAGCCATTATTAGAATACCATATCAAGCAAGTCAATCTAAAGTAACAACCGCCGCAGTTGGCATGCATTTGAAAACTATTCCTTTTCTTGACACGTTTTCAGCTCGAGCTAGTCATTATTAGAAAACCATATCAGGAACCTTATTTCTCTACTGAAACCATATTCCCACATGTTATTAAGTCATCAATGCCTTTTTTCCGTTCCATTGTAATGCACGTTCCAGCGCTTCATTTAGTCGCGACCATCAGGACTAAACCAAATACGTCATCTTTCAAATTCACCGAATTAAGGAAAACCCAACCATCGGCATTTGTTTAAGCATTCTTTTTCGTCACAATTCGGAACATAGCACTTGCCAAGGACCAAACCTCACCTTCCACGCCTCCAACTCTTTCTAGCATTTCTCTATTCTTTTTCCTTGTTCACATTTCATTGCTCAATACAGTCGCCCATACAACACCGTACTAAGGACTGAAAACTTCTCGATCAAAAGGAGCACCAAACTTTTTTTGTCTCTACTACCTCAAACTCTTTCATTTCTTGGATATTTTTCGTTATGCATGTTTCCCAGAGTCATTATCAGAAAATCGTACCAACCACCTCAATTTTCTAAAATACGGAAGTACCACAAACCACATATTCCGCACATTTCTAAACCATCATCTAATTTTTTCATCACACATATTTCGTACGAAGCAAGTCATTATTACAACACCTTATTTACCTATCATTTCCACTCAAATTAGAGTAACAAACCACCAGTTACCATAGGTTCCTAAATTTTCAATTCACATTCCAGATCCTTTAGTAACATGCATTTCATTACTAGACGTAGTCATGATTACAAGACCTTGGTCACACCAAGTACCACGTTTCACCTTATATTTAAAGTAGGTAAGCCATAGCCATCAGTTTTTCATAAAAAACCATTGCTTGTGGTTCCTACATTACACATATACCACGTACAAATTCGTCTTACCAAATATGAAACTACACCTAACAGATCTTTATACCTCGTTGCATCGTTTTTCACTCTTTCTCGTGGCACATATATCAGCGCTCAAGCTAGTCACAAGTGGACCACCATAGCAAGAACTTGATTTCTACACTCTACTAAAATAGGTAGGAAATTCATTTTCATCTCAATCACTGCCAAGTTCCCTTTATAAATGAAATATGAAACCCGACTTTCCATGCCCATAAAGCCGCACTTCATTTATCTGACATTTCTGGCTACACGTCGTTTTCAAGCTAGCCATTATTAGAATACCATATCAAGCAAGTCAATCTAAACTAACAACCGCCGCAGTTGGCATGCATTTGAAAACTATTCCTTTTCTTGACACGTTTTCAGCTCGAGCTAGTCATTATTAGAAAACCATATCAGGAACCTTATTTCTCTACTGAAACCATATTCCCACATGTTCTTAAGTCATCAATGCTTTTTTTCCGTTCCATTGTAATGCACGTTCCAGCGCTTCATTTAGTCGCGACCATCAGGACTAAACCAAATATGTCATCTTTCAAATTCACCGAATTAAGGAAAACCCAACCATCGGCATTTGTTTAAGCATTCTTTTTCGTCACAATTCGGAACATAGCACTTGCCAAGGACCAAACCTCACCTTCCACGCCTCCAACTCTTTCTAGCATTTCTCTATTCTTTTTCCTTGTTCACATTTCATTGCTCAATACAGTCGCCCATACAACACCGTACTAAGGACTGAAAACTTCTCGATCAAAAGGAGCACCAAACTTTGTCTCTACTACCTCAAACTCTTTCATTTCTTTGATATTTTTCGTTATGCATGTTTCCCAGAGTCATTATCAGAAAATCGTACCAACCACCTCAATTTTCTAAAATACGGAAGTACCACAAACCACATATTCCGCACATTTCTAAACCATCATCTAATTTTTTCATCACACATATTTCGTACGAAGCAAGTCATTATTACAACACCTTATTTACCTATCATTTCCACTCAAATTAGAGTAACAAACCACCAGTTACCATAGGTTCCTAAATTTTCAATTCATATTCCAGATCCTTTCGTAACATGCATTTCATTACTAGACGTAGTCATGATTACAAGACCTAGGTCACACCAAGTACCACGTTTCACCTTATATTTAAACTAGGTAAGCCATAGCCATCAGTTTTTTTTATAAAAAACCGTTGCTTGTGGTTCCTACATTACACATATACCACGTACAAATTCGTCTTACCAAATATGAAACTACACCTTACAGATCTTTATACCTCGTTGCATCGTTTTTCACTCTTTCTCGTGGCACATATATCAGCGCTCAAGCTAGTCACAAGTAGACCACCATAGCAAGAACTTGACTTTAACACTACTCAAATAGGTAGGAAATTCATTTATATCTCAATCACTGCCAAGTTCCCTTTATAAATGAAATATGAAACCCGACTTTCCATGCCCGTAAAGCCGCACTTCATTTATCTGACATTTCTGGCTACACGTCGTTTTCAAGCTAGCCATTATTAGAATACCATATCAAGCAAGTCAATCTAAAGTAACAACCGCCGCAGTTGGCATGCATTTGAAAACTATTCCTTTTCTTGACACGTTTTCAGCTCGAGCTAGTCATTATTAGAAAACCATATCAGGAACCTTATTTCTCTACTGAAACCATATTCCCACATGTTCTTAAGTCATCAATGCTTTTTTTCCGTTCCATTGTAATGCACGTTCCAGCGCTTAATTTAGTCGCGACCATCAGGACTAAACCAAATATGTCATCTTTCAAATTCACCGAATTAAGGAAAACCCAACCATCGGCATTTGTTTAAGCATTCTTTTTCGTCACAATTCGGAACATAGCACTTGCCAAGGACCAAACCTCACCTTCCACGCCTCTAACTCTTTCTAGCATTTCTCTATTCTTTTTCCTTGTTCACATTTCATTGCTCAATACAGTCGCCCATACAACACCGTACTAAGGACTGAAAACTTCTCGATCAAAAGGAGCACCAAACTTTTTTTGTCTCTACTACCTCAAACTCTTTCATTTCTTTGATATTTTTCGTTATGCATGTTTCCCAGAGTCATTATCAGAAAATCGTACCAACCACCTCAATTTTCTAAAATACGGAAGTACCACAAACCACATATTCCGCACATTTCTAAACCATCATCTAATTTTTTCATCACACATATTTCGTACGAAGCAAGTCATTATTACAACACCTTATTTACCTATCATTTCCACTCAAATTAGAGTAACAAACCACCAGTTACCATAGGTTCCTAAATTTTCAATTCACATTCCAGATCCTTTCGTAACATGCATTTCATTACTAGACGTAGTCATGATTACAAGACCTTGGTCACACCAAGTACCACGTTTCACCTTATATTTAAAGTAGGTAAGCCATAGCCATCAGTTTTTCATAAAAAACCATTGCTTGTGGTTCCTACATTACACATATACCACGTACAAATTCGTCTTACCAAATATGAAACTACACCTTACAGATCTTTATACCTCGTTGCATCGTTTTTCACTCTTTCTCGTGGCACATATATCAGCGCTCAAGCTAGTCACAAGTGGACCACCATAGCAAGAACTTGATTTCTACACTCTACTAAAATAGGTAGGAAATTCATTTTCATCTCAATCACTGCCAAGTTCCCTTTATAAATGAAATATGAAACCCGACTTTCCATGCCCGTAAAGCCGCACTTCATTTATCTGACATTTCTGGCTACACGTCGTTTTCAAGCTAGCCATTATTAGAATACCATATCAAGCAAGTCAATCTAAAGTAACAACCGCCGCAGTTGGCATGCATTTGAAAACTATTCCTTTTCTTGACACGTTTTCAGCTCGAGCTAGTCATTATTAGAAAACCATATCAGGAACCTTATTTATCTACTGAAACCATATTCCCACATGTTCTTAAGTCATCAATGCCTTTTTTCCGTTCCATTGTAATGCACGTTCCAGCGCTTCATTTAGTCGCGACCATCAGGACTAAACTAAATACGTCATCTTTCAAATTCACCGAATTAAGGAAAACCCAACCATCGGCATTTGTTTAAGCATTCTTTTTCGTCACAATTCGGAACATAGCACTTGCCAAGGACCAAACCTCACCTTCCACGCCTCCAACTCTTTCTAGCATTTCTCTATTCTTTTTCCTTGTTCACATTTCATTGCTCAATACAGTCGCCCATACAACACCGTACTAAGGACTGAAAACTTCTCGATCAAAAGGAGCACCAAACTTTTTTTGTCTCTACTACCTCAAACTCTTTCATTTCTTTGATATTTTTCGTTATGCATGTTTCCCAGAGTCATTATCAGAAAATCGTACCAACCACCTCAATTTTCTAAAATACGGAAGTACCACAAACCACATATTCCGCACATTTCTAAACCATCATCTAATTTTTTCATCACACATATTTCGTACGAAGCAAGTCATTATTACAACACCTTATTTACCTATCATTTCCACTCAAATTAGAGTAACAAACCACCAGTTACCATAGGTTCCTAAATTTTCAATTCACATTCCAGATCCTTTCGTAACATGCATTTCATTACTAGACGTAGTCATGATTACAAGACCTTGGTCACACCAAGTACCACGTTTCACCTTATATTTAAAGTAGGTAAGCCATAGCCATCAGTTTTTCATAAAAAACCATTGCTTGTGGTTCCTACATTACACATATACCACGTACAAATTCGTCTTACCAAATATGAAACTACACCTTACAGATCTTTATACCTCGTTGCATCGTTTTTCACTCTTTCTCGTGGCACATATATCAGCGCTCAAGCTAGTCACAAGTGGACCACCATAGCAAGAACTTGATTTCTACACTCTACTAAAATAGGTAGGAAATTCATTTTCATCTCAATCACTGCCAAGTTCCCTTTATAAATGAAATATGAAACCCGACTTTCCATGCCCGTAAAGCCGCACTTCATTTATCTGACATTTCTGGCTACACGTCGTTTTCAAGCTAGCCATTATTAGAATACCATATCAAGCAAGTCAATCTAAAGTAACAACCGCCGCAGTTGGCATGCATTTGAAAACTATTCCTTTTCTTGAGACGTTTTCAGCTCGAGCTAGTCATTATTAGAAAACCATATCAGGAACCTTATTTCTCTACTGAAACGATATTCCCACATGTTCTTAAGTCATCAATGCCTTTTTTCCGTTCCATTGTAATGCACGTTCCAGCGCTTCATTTAGTCGCGACCATCAGGACTAAACCAAATACGTCATCTTTCAAATTCACCGAATTAAGGAAAACCCAACCATCGGCATTTGTTTAAGCATTCTTTTTCGTCACAATTCGGAACATAGCACTTGCCAAGGACCAAACCTCACCTTCCACGCCTCCAACTCTTTCTAGCATTTCTCTATTCTTTTTCCTTGTTCATATTTCATTGCTCAATACAGTCACCCATACAGCACCGTACTAAGGACTGAAAACTTCTCGATCAAAAGGAGCACCAAACTTCTTTTGTCTCTACTACCTCAAACTCTTTCATTTCTTTGATATTTTTCGTTATGCATGTTTCATAGAGTCGGTATCAGAAAATTGTACCAACCACCTCAATTTTCTAAAATACGGAAGTACCACAAACCACATATTCCGCACATTTCTAAACCATCATCTAATTTTTTCATCACACATATTTCGTACGAAGCAAGTCATTATTACAACACCTTATTTACCTATCATTTCCACTCAAATTAGAGTAACAAACCACCAGTTACCATAGGTTCCTAAATTTTCAATTCACATTCCAGATCCTTTCGTAACATGCATTTCATTAATAGACGTAGTCATGATTACAAGACCTTGGTCACACCAAGTACCACGTTTCACCTTATATTTAAAGTAGGTAAGCCATAGCCATCAGTTTTTCATAAAAAACCATTGCTTGTGGTTCCTACATTACACATATACCACGTACAAATTCGTCTTACCAAATATGAAACTACACCTTACAGATCTTTATACCTCGTTGCATCGTTTTTCACTCTTTCTCGTGGCACATATATCAGCGCTCAAGCTAGTCACAAGTAGACCACCATAGCAAGAACTTGACTTTAACACTCTACTCAAATAGGTAGGAAATTCATTTTCATCTCAATCACTGCCAAGTTCCCTTTATAAATGAAATATGAAACCCGACTTTCCATGCCCGTAAAGCCGCACTTCATTTATCTGACATTTCTGGCTACACGTCGTTTTCAAGCTAGCCATTATTAGAATACCATATCAAGCAAGTCAATCTAAAGTAACAACCGCCGCAGTTGGCATGCATTTGAAAACTATTCCTTTTCTTGACACGTTTTCAGCTCGAGCTAGTCATTATTAGAAAACCATATCAGGAACCTTATTTCTCTACTGAAACCATATTCCCACATGTTATTAAGTCATCAATGCCTTTTTTCCGTTCCATTGTAATGCACGTTCCAGCGCTTCATTTAGTCGCGACCATCAGGACTAAACCAAATACGTCATCTTTCAAATTCACCGAATTAAGGAAAACCCAACCATCGGCATTTGTTTAAGCATTCTTTTTCGTCACAATTCGGAACATAGCACTTGCCAAGGACCAAACCTCACCTTCCACGCCTCCAACTCTTTCTAGCATTTCTCTATTCTTTTTCCTTGTTCACATTTCATTGCTCAATACAGTCGCCCATACAACACCGTACTAAGGACTGAAAACTTCTCGATCAAAAGGAGCACCAAACTTTTTTTGTCTCTACTACCTCAAACTCTTTCATTTCTTGGATATTTTTCGTTATGCATGTTTCCCAGAGTCATTATCAGAAAATCGTACCAACCACCTCAATTTTCTAAAATACGGAAGTACCACAAACCACATATTCCGCACATTTCTAAACCATCATCTAATTTTTTCATCACACATATTTCGTACGAAGCAAGTCATTATTACAACACCTTATTTACCTATCATTTCCACTCAAATTAGAGTAACAAACCACCAGTTACCATAGGTTCCAAAATTTTCAATTCACATTCCAGATCCTTTCGTAACATGCATTTCATTACTAGACGTAGTCATGATTACAAGACCTTGGTCACACCAAGTACCTCGTTTCACCTTATATTTAAAGTAGGTAAGCCATAGCCATCAGTTTTTTTTATAAAAAGCCGTTGCTTGTGGTTCCTACATTACACATATACCACGTACAAATTCGTCTTACCAAATATGAAACTACACCTTACAGATCTTTATACCTCGTTGCATCGCTTTTCTCTCTTTTCCGTCGCACATATATAAGCGCTCAAGCTAGTCACAAGTAGACCACCATAGCAAGAACTTGACTTTAACACTCTACTCAAATAGGTAGGAAATTCATTTTCATCTCAATCACTGCCAAGTTCCCTTTATAAATGAAATATGAAACCCGACTTTCCATGCCCGTAAAGCCGCACTTCATTTATCTGACATTTCTGGCTACACGTCGTTTTCAAGCTAGCCATTATTAGAATACCATATCAAGCAAGTCAATCTAAAGTAACAACCGCCGCAGTTGGCATGCATTTGAAAACTATTCCTTTTCTTGACACGTTTTCAGCTCGAGCTAGTCATTATTAGAAAACCATATCAGGAACCTTATTTCTCTACTGAAACCATATTCCCACATGTTATTAAGTCATCAATGCCTTTTTTCCGTTCCATTGTAATGCACGTTCCAGCGCTTCATTTAGTCGCGACCATCAGGACTAAACCAAATACGTCATCTTTCAAATTCACCGAATTAAGGAAAACCCAACCATCGGCATTTGTTTAAGCATTCTTTTTCGTCACAATTCGGAACATAGCACTTGCCAAGGACCAAACCTCACCTTCCACGCCTCCAACTCTTTCTAGCATTTCTCTATTCTTTTTCCTTGTTCACATTTCATTGCTCAATACAGTCGCCCATACAACACCGTACTAAGGACTGAAAACTTCTCGATCAAAAGGAGCACCAAACTTTTTTTGTCTCTACTACCTCAAACTCTTTCATTTCTTGGATATTTTTCGTTATGCATGTTTCCCAGAGTCATTATCAGAAAATCGTACCAACCACCTCAATTTTCTAAAATACGGAAGTACCACAAACCACATATTCCGCACATTTCTAAACCATCATCTAATTTTTTCATCACACATATTTCGTACGAAGCAAGTCATTATTACAACACCTTATTTACCTATCATTTCCACTCAAATTAGAGTAACAAACCACCAGTTACCATAGGTTCCTAAATTTTCAATTCACATTCCAGATCCTTTCGTAACATGCATTTCATTACTAGACGTAGTCATGATTACAAGACCTTGGTCACACCAAGTACCACGTTTCACCTTATATTTAAAGTAGGTAAGCCATAGCCATCAGTTTTTCATAAAAAACCATTGCTTGTGGTTCCTACATTACACATATACCACGTACAAATTCGTCTTACCAAATATGAAACTACACCTAACAGATCTTTATACCTCGTTGCATCGTTTTTCACTCTTTCTCGTGGCACATATATCAGCGCTCAAGCTAGTCACAAGTGGACCACCATAGCAAGAACTTGATTTCTACACTCTACTAAAATAGGTAGGAAATTCATTTTCATCTCAATCACTGCCAAGTTCCCTTTATAAATGAAATATGAAACCCGACTTTCCATGCCCGTAAAGCCGCACTTCATTTATCTGACATTTCTGGCTACACGTCGTTTTCAAGCTAGCCATTATTAGAATACCATATCAAGCAAGTCAATCTAAACTAACAACCGCCGCAGTTGGCATGCATTTGAAAACTATTCCTTTTCTTGACACGTTTTCAGCTTGAGCTAGTCATTATTAGAAAACCATATCAGGAACCTTATTTCTCTACTGAAACCATATTCCCACATGTTCTTAAGTCATCAATGCTTTTTTTCCGTTCCATTGTAATGCACGTTCCAGCGCTTCATTTAGTCGCGACCATCAGGACTAAACCAAATATGTCATCTTTCAAATTCACCGAATTAAGGAAAACCCAACCATCGGCATTTGTTTAAGCATTCTTTTTCGTCACAATTCGGAACATAGCACTTGCCAAGGACCAAACCTCACCTTCCACGCCTCCAACTCTTTCTAGCATTTCTCCATTCTTTTTCCTTGTTCACATTTCATTGCTCAATACAGTCGCCCATACAACACCGTACTAAGGACTGAAAACTTCTCGATCAAAAGGAGCACCAAACTTTGTCTCTACTACCTCAAACTCTTTCATTTCTTTGATATTTTTCGTTATGCATGTTTCCCAGAGTCATTATCAGAAAATCGTACCAACCACCTCAATTTTCTAAAATACGGAAGTACCACAAACCACATATTCCGCACATTTCTAAACCATCATCTAATTTTTTCATCACACATATTTCGTACGAAGCAAGTCATTATTACAACACCTTATTTACCTATCATTTCCACTCAAATTAGAGTAACAAACCACCAGTTACCATAGGTTCCTAAATTTTCAATTCATATTCCAGATCCTTTCGTAACATGCATTTCATTACTAGACGTAGTCATGATTACAAGACCTAGGTCACACCAAGTACCACGTTTCACCTTATATTTAAACTAGGTAAGCCATAGCCATCAGTTTTTTTTATAAAAAACCGTTGCTTGTGGTTCCTACATTACACATATACCACGTACAAATTCGTCTTACCAAATATGAAACTACACCTTACAGATCTTTATACCTCGTTGCATCGTTTTTCACTCTTTCTCGTGGCACATATATCAGCGCTCAAGCTAGTCACAAGTAGACCACCATAGCAAGAACTTGACTTTAACACTCTACTCAAATAGGTAGGAAATTCATTTTCATCTCAATCACTGCCAAGTTCCCTTTATAAATGAAATATGAAACCCGACTTTCCATGCCCGTAAAGCCGCACTTCATTTATCTGACATTTCTGGCTACACGTCGTTTTCAAGCTAGCCATTATTAGAATACCATATCAAGCAAGTCAATCTAAAGTAACAACCGCCGCAGTTGGCATGCATTTGAAAACTATTCCTTTTCTTGACACGTTTTCAGCTCGAGCTAGTCATTATTAGAAAACCATATCAGGAACCTTATTTCTCTACTGAAACCATATTCCCACATGTTCTTAAGTCATCAATGCTTTTTTTCCGTTCCATTGTAATGCACGTTCCAGCGCTTAATTTAGTCGCGACCATCAGGACTAAACCAAATATGTCATCTTTCAAATTCACCGAATTAAGGAAAACCCAACCATCGGCATTTGTTTAAGCATTCTTTTTCGTCACAATTCGGAACATAGCACTTGCCAAGGACCAAACCTCACCTTCCACGCCTCCAACTCTTTCTAGCATTTCTCTATTCTTTTTCCTTGTTCACATTTCATTGCTCAATACAGTCGCCCATACAACACCGTACTAAGGACTGAAAACTTCTCGATCAAAAGGAGCACCAAACTTTTTTTGTCTCTACTACCTCAAACTCTTTCATTTCTTTGATATTTTTCGTTATGCATGTTTCCCAGAGTCATTATCAGAAAATCGTACCAACCACCTCAATTTTCTAAAATACGGAAGTACCACAAACCACATATTCCGCACATTTCTAAACCATCATCTAATTTTTTCATCACACATATTTCGTACGAAGCAAGTCATTATTACAACACCTTATTTACCTATCATTTCCACTCAAATTAGAGTAACAAACCACCAGTTACCATAGGTTCCTAAATTTTCAATTCACATTCCAGATCCTTTCGTAACATGCATTTCATTACTAGACGTAGTCATGATTACAAGATTTTCGTCACACCAAGTACCACGTTTCACCTTATATTTAAACTAGGTAAGCCATAGCCATCAGTTTTTTTTATAAAAAACCGTTGCTTGTGGTTCCCACATTACACATATACCACGTACAAATTCGTCTTACCAAATATGAAACTACACCTTACAGATCTTTATACCTCGTTGCATCACTTTTCTCTCTTTTCCGTGGCACATATATAAGCGCTCAAGCTAGTCACAAGTAGACCACCATAGCAAGAACTTGACTTTAACACTCTACTCAAATAGGTAGGAAATTCATTTTCATCTCAATCACTGCCAAGTTCCCTTTATAAATGAAATATGAAACCAGACTTTCCATGCCCGTAAAGCCGCACTTCATTTATCTGACATTTCTGGCTACACGTCGTTTTCAAGCTAGCCATTATTAGAATACCATATCAAGCAAGTCAATCTAAAGTAACAACCGCCGCAGTTGGCATGCATTTGAAAACTATTCCTTTTCTTGACACGTTTTCAGCTCGAGCTAGTCATTATTAGAAAACCATATCAGGAACCTTATTTCTCTACTGAAACCATATTCCCACATGTTATTAAGTCATCAATGCCTTTTTTCCGTTCCATTGTAATGCACGTTCCAGCGCTTCATTTAGTCGCGACCATCAGGACTAAACCAAATACGTCATCTTTCAAATTCACCGAATTAAGGAAAACCCAACCATCGGCATTTGTTTAAGCATTCTTTTTCGTCACAATTCGGAACATAGCACTTGCCAAGGACCAAACCTCACCTTCCACGCCTCCAACTCTTTCTAGCATTTCTCCATTCTTTTTCCTTGTTCACATTTCATTGCTCAATACAGTCGCCCATACAACACCGTACTAAGGACTGAAAACTTCTCGATCAAAAGGAGCACCAAACTTTTTTTGTCTCTACTACCTCAAACTCTTTCATTTCTTTGATATTTTTCGTTATGCATGTTTCCCAGAGTCATTATCAGAAAATCGTACCAACCACCTCAATTTTCTAAAATACGGAAGTACCACAAACCACATATTCCGCACATTTCTAAACCATCATCTAATTTTTTCATCACACATATTTCGTACGAAGCAAGTCATTATTACAACACCTTATTTACCTATCATTTCCACTCAAATTAGAGTAACAAACCACCAGTTACCATAGGTTCCTAAATTTTCAATTCACATTCCAGATCCTTTCGTAACATGCATTTCATTACTAGACGTAGTCATGATTACAAGACCTTGGTCACACCAAGTACCACGTTTCACCTTATATTTAAAGTAGGTAAGCCATAGCCATCAGTTTTTCATAAAAAACCATTGCTTGTGGTTCCTACATTACACATATACCACGTACAAATTCGTCTTACCAAATATGAAACTACACCTTACAGATCTTTATACCTCGTTGCATCGCTTTTCTCTCTTTTCCGTCGCACATATATAAGCGCTCAAGCTAGTCACAAGTAGACCACCATAGCAAGAACTTGACTTTAACACTCTACTCAAATAGGTAGGAAATTCATTTTCATCTCAATCACTGCCAAGTTCCCTTTATAAATGAAATATGAAACCCGACTTTCCATGCCCGTAAAGCCGCACTTCATTTATCTGACATTTCTGGCTACACGTCGTTTTCAAGCTAGCCATTATTAGAATACCATATCAAGCAAGTCAATCTAAAGTAACAACCGCCGCAGTTGGCATGCATTTGAAAACTATTCCTTTTCTTGACACGTTTTCAGCTCGAGCTAGTCATTATTAGAAAACCATATCAGGAACCTTATTTCTCTACTGAAACCATATTCCCACATGTTATTAAGTCATCAATGCCTTTTTTCCGTTCCATTGTAATGCACGTTCCAGCGCTTCATTTAGTCGCGACCATCAGGACTAAACCAAATACGTCATCTTTCAAATTCACCGAATTAAGGAAAACCCAACCATCGGCATTTGTTTAAGCATTCTTTTTCGTCACAATTCGGAACATAGCACTTGCCAAGGACCAAACCTCACCTTCCACGCCTCCAACTCTTTCTAGCATTTCTCTATTCTTTTTCCTTGTTCACATTTCATTGCTCAATACAGTCGCCCATACAACACCGTACTAAGGACTGAAAACTTCTCGATCAAAAGGAGCACCAAACTTTTTTTGTCTCTACTACCTCAAACTCTTTCATTTCTTGGATATTTTTCGTTATGCATGTTTCCCAGAGTCATTATCAGAAAATCGTACCAACCACCTCAATTTTCTAAAATACGGAAGTACCACAAACCACATATTCCGCACATTTCTAAACCATCATCTAATTTTTTCATCACACATATTTCGTACGAAGCAAGTCATTATTACAACACCTTATTTACCTATCATTTCCACTCAAATTAGAGTAACAAACCACCAGTTACCATAGGTTCCTAAATTTTCAATTCATATTCCAGATCCTTTCGTAACATGCATTTCATTACTAGACGTAGTCATGATTACAAGACCTAGGTCACACCAAGTACCACGTTTCACCTTATATTTAAACTAGGTAAGCCATAGCCATCAGTTTTTTTTATAAAAAACCGTTGCTTGTGGTTCCTACATTACACATATACCACGTACAAATTCGTCTTACCAAATATGAAACTACACCTTACAGATCTTTATACCTCGTTGCATCGTTTTTCACTCTTTCTCGTGGCACATATATCAGCGCTCAAGCTAGTCACAAGTAGACCACCATAGCAAGAACTTGACTTTAACACTCTACTCAAATAGGTAGGAAATTCATTTTCATCTCAATCACTGCCAAGTTCCCTTTATAAATGAAATATGAAACCCGACTTTCCATGCCCGTAAAGCCGCACTTCATTTATCTGACATTTCTGGCTACACGTCGTTTTCAAGCTAGCCATTATTAGAATACCATATCAAGCAAGTCAATCTAAAGTAACAACCGCCGCAGTTGGCATGCATTTGAAAACTATTCCTTTTCTTGACACGTTTTCAGCTCGAGCTAGTCATTATTAGAAAACCATATCAGGAACCTTATTTCTCTACTGAAACCATATTCCCACATGTTCTTAAGTCATCAATGCTTTTTTTCCGTTCCATTGTAATGCACGTTCCAGCGCTTAATTTAGTCGCGACCATCAGGACTAAACCAAATATGTCATCTTTCAAATTCACCGAATTAAGGAAAACCCAACCATCGGCATTTGTTTAAGCATTCTTTTTCGTCACAATTCGGAACATAGCACTTGCCAAGGACCAAACCTCACCTTCCACGCCTCCAACTCTTTCTAGCATTTCTCTATTCTTTTTCCTTGTTCACATTTCATTGCTCAATACAGTCGCCCATACAACACCGTACTAAGGACTGAAAACTTCTCGATCAAAAGGAGCACCAAACTTTTTTTGTCTCTACTACCTCAAACTCTTTCATTTCTTTGATATTTTTCGTTATGCATGTTTCCCAGAGTCATTATCAGAAAATCGTACCAACCACCTCAATTTTCTAAAATACGGAAGTACCACAAACCACATATTCCGCACATTTCTAAACCATCATCTAATTTTTTCATCACACATATTTCGTACGAAGCAAGTCATTATTACAACACCTTATTTACCTATCATTTCCACTCAAATTAGAGTAACAAACCACCAGTTACCATAGGTTCCTAAATTTTCAATTCACATTCCAGATCCTTTCGTAACATGCATTTCATTACTAGACGTAGTCATGATTACAAGACCTTGGTCACACCAAGTACCACGTTTCACCTTATATTTAAAGTAGGTAAGCCATAGCCATCAGTTTTTCATAAAAAACCATTGCTTGTGGTTCCTACATTACACATATACCACGTACAAATTCGTCTTACCAAATATGAAACTACACCTTACAGATCTTTATACCTCGTTGCATCGTTTTTCACTCTTTCTCGTGGCACATATATCAGCGCTCAAGCTAGTCACAAGTGGACCACCATAGCAAGAACTTGATTTCTACACTCTACTAAAATAGGTAGGAAATTCATTTTCATCTCAATCACTGCCAAGTTCCCTTTATAAATGAAATATGAAACCCGACTTTCCATGCCCGTAAAGCCGCACTTCATTTATCTGACATTTCTGGCTACACGTCGTTTTCAAGCTAGCCATTATTAGAATACCATATCAAGCAAGTCAATCTAAAGTAACAACCGCCGCAGTTGGCATGCATTTGAAAACTATTCCTTTTCTTGACACGTTTTCAGCTCGAGCTAGTCATTATTAGAAAACCATATCAGGAACCTTATTTATCTACTGAAACCATATTCCCACATGTTCTTAAGTCATCAATGCCTTTTTTCCGTTCCATTGTAATGCACGTTCCAGCGCTTCATTTAGTCGCGACCATCAGGACTAAACTAAATACGTCATCTTTCAAATTCACCGAATTAAGGAAAACCCAACCATCGGCATTTGTTTAAGCATTCTTTTTCGTCACAATTCGGAACATAGCACTTGCCAAGGACCAAACCTCACCTTCCACGCCTCCAACTCTTTCTAGCATTTCTCTATTCTTTTTCCTTGTTCACATTTCATTGCTCAATACAGTCGCCCATACAACACCGTACTAAGGACTGAAAACTTCTCGATCAAAAGGAGCACCAAACTTTTTTTGTCTCTACTACCTCAAACTCTTTCATTTCTTTGATATTTTTCGTTATGCATGTTTCCCAGAGTCATTATCAGAAAATCGTACCAACCACCTCAATTTTCTAAAATACGGAAGTACCACAAACCACATATTCCGCACATTTCTAAACCATCATCTAATTTTTTCATCACACATATTTCGTACGAAGCAAGTCATTATTACAACACCTTATTTACCTATCATTTCCACTCAAATTAGAGTAACAAACCACCAGTTACCATAGGTTCCTAAATTTTCAATTCACATTCCAGATCCTTTCGTAACATGCATTTCATTACTAGACGTAGTCATGATTACAAGACCTTGGTCACACCAAGTACCACGTTTCACCTTATATTTAAAGTAGGTAAGCCATAGCCATCAGTTTTTCATAAAAAACCATTGCTTGTGGTTCCTACATTACACATATACCACGTACAAATTCGTCTTACCAAATATGAAACTACACCTTACAGATCTTTATACCTCGTTGCATCGTTTTTCACTCTTTCTCGTGGCACATATATCAGCGCTCAAGCTAGTCACAAGTGGACCACCATAGCAAGAACTTGATTTCTACACTCTACTAAAATAGGTAGGAAATTCATTTTCATCTCAATCACTGCCAAGTTCCCTTTATAAATGAAATATGAAACCCGACTTTCCATGCCCGTAAAGCCGCACTTCATTTATCTGACATTTCTGGTTACACGTCGTTTTCAAGCTAGCCATTATTAGAATACCATATCAAGCAAGTCAATCTAAAGTAACAACCGCCGCAGTTGGCATGCATTTGAAAACTATTCTTTTCTTGAGACGTTTTCAGCTCGAGCTAGTCATTATTAGAAAACCATATCAGGAACCTTATTTCTCTACTGAAACGATATTCCCACATGTTCTTAAGTCATCAATGCCTTTTTTCCGTTCCATTGTAATGCACGTTCCAGCGCTTCATTTAGTCGCGACCATCAGGACTAAACCAAATACGTCATCTTTCAAATTCACCGAATTAAGGAAAACCCAACCATCGGCATTTGTTTAAGCATTCTTTTTCGTCACAATTCGGAACATAGCACTTGCCAAGGACCAAACCTCACCTTCCACGCCTCCAACTCTTTCTAGCATTTCTCTATTCTTTTTCCTTGTTCATATTTCATTGCTCAATACAGTCACCCATACAGCACCGTACTAAGGACTGAAAACTTCTCGATCAAAAGGAGCACCAAACTTCTTTTGTCTCTACTACCTCAAACTCTTTCATTTCTTTGATATTTTTCGTTATGCATGTTTCATAGAGTCGGTATCAGAAAATTGTACCAACCACCTCAATTTTCTAAAATACGGAAGTACCACAAACCACATATTCCGCACATTTCTAAACCATCATCTAATTTTTTCATCACACATATTTCGTACGAAGCAAGTCATTATTACAACACCTTATTTACCTATCATTTCCACTCAAATTAGAGTAACAAACCACCAGTTACCATAGGTTCCTAAATTTTCAATTCACATTCCAGATCCTTTCGTAACATGCATTTCATTAATAGACGTAGTCATGATTACAAGACCTTGGTCACACCAAGTACCACGTTTCACCTTATATTTAAAGTAGGTAAGCCATAGCCATCAGTTTTTCATAAAAAACCATTGCTTGTGGTTCCTACATTACACATATACCACGTACAAATTCGTCTTACCAAATATGAAACTACACCTTACAGATCTTTATACCTCGTTGCATCGTTTTTCACTCTTTCTCGTGGCACATATATCAGCGCTCAAGCTAGTCACAAGTAGACCACCATAGCAAGAACTTGACTTTAACACTCTACTCAAATAGGTAGGAAATTCATTTTCATCTCAATCACTGCCAAGTTCCCTTTATAAATGAAATATGAAACCAGACTTTCCATGCCCGTAAAGCCGCACTTCATTTATCTGACATTTCTGGCTACACGTCGTTTTCAAGCTAGCCATTATTAGAATACCATATCAAGCAAGTCAATCTAAAGTAACAACCGCCGCAGTTGGCATGCATTTGAAAACTATTCCTTTTCTTGACACGTTTTCAGCTCGAGCTAGTCATTATTAGAAAACCATATCAGGAACCTTATTTCTCTACTGAAACCATATTCCCACATGTTATTAAGTCATCAATGCCTTTTTTCCGTTCCATTGTAATGCACGTTCCAGCGCTTCATTTAGTCGCGACCATCAGGACTAAACCAAATACGTCATCTTTCAAATTCACCGAATTAAGGAAAACCCAACCATCGGCATTTGTTTAAGCATTCTTTTTCGTCACAATTCGGAACATAGCACTTGCCAAGGACCAAACCTCACCTTCCACGCCTCCAACTCTTTCTAGCATTTCTCTATTCTTTTTCCTTGTTCACATTTCATTGCTCAATACAGTCGCCCATACAACACCGTACTAAGGACTGAAAACTTCTCGATCAAAAGGAGCACCAAACTTTTTTTGTCTCTACTACCTCAAACTCTTTCATTTCTTGGATATTTTTCGTTATGCATGTTTCCCAGAGTCATTATCAGAAAATCGTACCAACCACCTCAATTTTCTAAAATACGGAAGTACCACAAACCACATATTCCGCACATTTCTAAACCATCATCTAATTTTTTCATCACACATATTTCGTACGAAGCAAGTCATTATTACAACACCTTATTTACCTATCATTTCCACTCAAATTAGAGTAACAAACCACCAGTTACCATAGGTTCCAAAATTTTCAATTCACATTCCAGATCCTTTCGTAACATGCATTTCATTACTAGACGTAGTCATGATTACAAGACCTTGGTCACACCAAGTACCTCGTTTCACCTTATATTTAAAGTAGGTAAGCCATAGCCATCAGTTTTTTTTATAAAAAGCCGTTGCTTGTGGTTCCTACATTACACATATACCACGTACAAATTCGTCTTACCAAATATGAAACTACACCTTACAGATCTTTATACCTCGTTGCATCGCTTTTCTCTCTTTTCCGTCGCACATATATAAGCGCTCAAGCTAGTCACAAGTAGACCACCATAGCAAGAACTTGACTTTAACACTCTACTCAAATAGGTAGGAAATTCATTTTCATCTCAATCACTGCCAAGTTCCCTTTATAAATGAAATATGAAACCCGACTTTCCATGCCCGTAAAGCCGCACTTCATTTATCTGACATTTCTGGCTACACGTCGTTTTCAAGCTAGCCATTATTAGAATACCATATCAAGCAAGTCAATCTAAAGTAACAACCGCCGCAGTTGGCATGCATTTGAAAACTATTCCTTTTCTTGACACGTTTTCAGCTCGAGCTAGTCATTATTAGAAAACCATATCAGGAACCTTATTTCTCTACTGAAACCATATTCCCACATGTTATTAAGTCATCAATGCCTTTTTTCCGTTCCACTGTAATGCACGTTCCAGCGCTTCATTTAGTCGCGACCATCAGGACTAAACCAAATACGTCATCTTTCAAATTCACCGAATTAAGGAAAACCCAACCATCGGCATTTGTTTAAGCATTCTTTTTCGTCACAATTCGGAACATAGCACTTGCCAAGGACCAAACCTCACCTTCCACGCCTCCAACTCTTTCTAGCATTTCTCTATTCTTTTTCCTTGTTCACATTTCATTGCTCAATACAGTCGCCCATACAACACCGTACTAAGGACTGAAAACTTCTCGATCAAAAGGAGCACCAAACTTTTTTTGTCTCTACTACCTCAAACTCTTTCATTTCTTGGATATTTTTCGTTATGCATGTTTCCCAGAGTCATTATCAGAAAATCGTACCAACCACCTCAATTTTCTAAAATACGGAAGTACCACAAACCACATATTCCGCACATTTCTAAACCATCATCTAATTTTTTCATCACACATATTTCGTACGAAGCAAGTCATTATTACAACACCTTATTTACCTATCATTTCCACTCAAATTAGAGTAACAAACCACCAGTTACCATAGGTTCCTAAATTTTCAATTCACATTCCAGATCCTTTCGTAACATGCATTTCATTACTAGACGTAGTCATGATTACAAGACCTTGGTCACACCAAGTACCACGTTTCACCTTATATTTAAAGTAGGTAAGCCATAGCCATCAGTTTTTCATAAAAAACCATTGCTTGTGGTTCCTACATTACACATATACCACGTACAAATTCGTCTTACCAAATATGAAACTACACCTAACAGATCTTTATACCTCGTTGCATCGTTTTTCACTCTTTCTCGTGGCACATATATCAGCGCTCAAGCTAGTCACAAGTGGACCACCATAGCAAGAACTTGATTTCTACACTCTACTAAAATAGGTAGGAAATTCATTTTCATCTCAATCACTGCCAAGTTCCCTTTATAAATGAAATATGAAACCCGACTTTCCATGCCCGTAAAGCCGCACTTCATTTATCTGACATTTCTGGCTACACGTCGTTTTCAAGCTAGCCATTATTAGAATACCATATCAAGCAAGTCAATCTAAAGTAACAACCGCCGCAGTTGGCATGCATTTGAAAACTATTCTTTTCTTGAGACGTTTTCAGCTCGAGCTAGTCATTATTAGAAAACCATATCAGGAACCTTATTTCTCTACTGAAACGATATTCCCACATGTTCTTAAGTCATCAATGCCTTTTTTCCGTTCCATTGTAATGCACGTTCCAGCGCTTCATTTAGTCGCGACCATCAGGACTAAACCAAATACGTCATCTTTCAAATTCACCGAATTAAGGAAAACCCAACCATCGGCATTTGTTTAAGCATTCTTTTTCGTCACAATTCGGAACATAGCACTTGCCAAGGACCAAACCTCACCTTCCACGCCTCCAACTCTTTCTAGCATTTCTCTATTCTTTTTCCTTGTTCATATTTCATTGCTCAATACAGTCACCCATACAGCACCGTACTAAGGACTGAAAACTTCTCGATCAAAAGGAGCACCAAACTTCTTTTGTCTCTACTACCTCAAACTCTTTCATTTCTTTGATATTTTTCGTTATGCATGTTTCATAGAGTCGGTATCAGAAAATTGTACCAACCACCTCAATTTTCTAAAATACGGAAGTACCACAAACCACATATTCCGCACATTTCTAAACCATCATCTAATTTTTTCATCACACATATTTCGTACGAAGCAAGTCATTATTACAACACCTTATTTACCTATCATTTCCACTCAAATTAGAGTAACAAACCACCAGTTACCATAGGTTCCTAAATTTTCAATTCACATTCCAGATCCTTTCGTAACATGCATTTCATTAATAGACGTAGTCATGATTACAAGACCTTGGTCACACCAAGTACCACGTTTCACCTTATATTTAAAGTAGGTAAGCCATAGCCATCAGTTTTTCATAAAAAACCATTGCTTGTGGTTCCTACATTACACATATACCACGTACAAATTCGTCTTACCAAATATGAAACTACACCTTACAGATCTTTATACCTCGTTGCATCGTTTTTCACTCTTTCTCGTGGCACATATATCAGCGCTCAAGCTAGTCACAAGTAGACCACCATAGCAAGAACTTGACTTTAACACTCTACTCAAATAGGTAGGAAATTCATTTTCATCTCAATCACTGCCAAGTTCCCTTTATAAATGAAATATGAAACCAGACTTTCCATGCCCGTAAAGCCGCACTTCATTTATCTGACATTTCTGGCTACACGTCGTTTTCAAGCTAGCCATTATTAGAATACCATATCAAGCAAGTCAATCTAAAGTAACAACCGCCGCAGTTGGCATGCATTTGAAAACTATTCCTTTTCTTGACACGTTTTCAGCTCGAGCTAGTCATTATTAGAAAACCATATCAGGAACCTTATTTCTCTACTGAAACCATATTCCCACATGTTATTAAGTCATCAATGCCTTTTTTCCGTTCCATTGTAATGCACGTTCCAGCGCTTCATTTAGTCGCGACCATCAGGACTAAACCAAATACGTCATCTTTCAAATTCACCGAATTAAGGAAAACCCAACCATCGGCATTTGTTTAAGCATTCTTTTTCGTCACAATTCGGAACATAGCACTTGCCAAGGACCAAACCTCACCTTCCACGCCTCCAACTCTTTCTAGCATTTCTCTATTCTTTTTCCTTGTTCACATTTCATTGCTCAATACAGTCGCCCATACAACACCGTACTAAGGACTGAAAACTTCTCGATCAAAAGGAGCACCAAACTTTTTTTGTCTCTACTACCTCAAACTCTTTCATTTCTTGGATATTTTTCGTTATGCATGTTTCCCAGAGTCATTATCAGAAAATCGTACCAACCACCTCAATTTTCTAAAATACGGAAGTACCACAAACCACATATTCCGCACATTTCTAAACCATCATCTAATTTTTTCATCACACATATTTCGTACGAAGCAAGTCATTATTACAACACCTTATTTACCTATCATTTCCACTCAAATTAGAGTAACAAACCACCAGTTACCATAGGTTCCAAAATTTTCAATTCACATTCCAGATCCTTTCGTAACATGCATTTCATTACTAGACGTAGTCATGATTACAAGACCTTGGTCACACCAAGTACCTCGTTTCACCTTATATTTAAAGTAGGTAAGCCATAGCCATCAGTTTTTTTTATAAAAAGCCGTTGCTTGTGGTTCCTACATTACACATATACCACGTACAAATTCGTCTTACCAAATATGAAACTACACCTTACAGATCTTTATACCTCGTTGCATCGCTTTTCTCTCTTTTCCGTCGCACATATATAAGCGCTCAAGCTAGTCACAAGTAGACCACCATAGCAAGAACTTGACTTTAACACTCTACTCAAATAGGTAGGAAATTCATTTTCATCTCAATCACTGCCAAGTTCCCTTTATAAATGAAATATGAAACCCGACTTTCCATGCCCGTAAAGCCGCACTTCATTTATCTGACATTTCTGGCTACACGTCGTTTTCAAGCTAGCCATTATTAGAATACCATATCAAGCAAGTCAATCTAAAGTAACAACCGCCGCAGTTGGCATGCATTTGAAAACTATTCCTTTTCTTGACACGTTTTCAGCTCGAGCTAGTCATTATTAGAAAACCATATCAGGAACCTTATTTCTCTACTGAAACCATATTCCCACATGTTATTAAGTCATCAATGCCTTTTTTCCGTTCCACTGTAATGCACGTTCCAGCGCTTCATTTAGTCGCGACCATCAGGACTAAACCAAATACGTCATCTTTCAAATTCACCGAATTAAGGAAAACCCAACCATCGGCATTTGTTTAAGCATTCTTTTTCGTCACAATTCGGAACATAGCACTTGCCAAGGACCAAACCTCACCTTCCACGCCTCCAACTCTTTCTAGCATTTCTCTATTCTTTTTCCTTGTTCACATTTCATTGCTCAATACAGTCGCCCATACAACACCGTACTAAGGACTGAAAACTTCTCGATCAAAAGGAGCACCAAACTTTTTTTGTCTCTACTACCTCAAACTCTTTCATTTCTTGGATATTTTTCGTTATGCATGTTTCCCAGAGTCATTATCAGAAAATCGTACCAACCACCTCAATTTTCTAAAATACGGAAGTACCACAAACCACATATTCCGCACATTTCTAAACCATCATCTAATTTTTTCATCACACATATTTCGTACGAAGCAAGTCATTATTACAACACCTTATTTACCTATCATTTCCACTCAAATTAGAGTAACAAACCACCAGTTACCATAGGTTCCTAAATTTTCAATTCACATTCCAGATCCTTTCGTAACATGCATTTCATTACTAGACGTAGTCATGATTACAAGACCTTGGTCACACCAAGTACCACGTTTCACCTTATATTTAAAGTAGGTAAGCCATAGCCATCAGTTTTTCATAAAAAACCATTGCTTGTGGTTCCTACATTACACATATACCACGTACAAATTCGTCTTACCAAATATGAAACTACACCTAACAGATCTTTATACCTCGTTGCATCGTTTTTCACTCTTTCTCGTGGCACATATATCAGCGCTCAAGCTAGTCACAAGTGGACCACCATAGCAAGAACTTGATTTCTACACTCTACTAAAATAGGTAGGAAATTCATTTTCATCTCAATCACTGCCAAGTTCCCTTTATAAATGAAATATGAAACCCGACTTTCCATGCCCGTAAAGCCGCACTTCATTTATCTGACATTTCTGGCTACACGTCGTTTTCAAGCTAGCCATTATTAGAATACCATATCAAGCAAGTCAATCTAAACTAACAACCGCCGCAGTTGGCATGCATTTGAAAACTATTCCTTTTCTTGACACGTTTTCAGCTCGAGCTAGTCATTATTAGAAAACCATATCAGGAACCTTATTTCTCTACTGAAACCATATTCCCACATGTTCTTAAGTCATCAATGCTTTTTTTCCGTTCCATTGTAATGCACGTTCCAGCGCTTCATTTAGTCGCGACCATCAGGACTAAACCAAATATGTCATCTTTCAAATTCACCGAATTAAGGAAAACCCAACCATCGGCATTTGTTTAAGCATTCTTTTTCGTCACAATTCGGAACATAGCACTTGCCAAGGACCAAACCTCACCTTCCACGCCTCCAACTCTTTCTAGCATTTCTCCATTCTTTTTCCTTGTTCACATTTCATTGCTCAATACAGTCGCCCATACAACACCGTACTAAGGACTGAAAACTTCTCGATCAAAAGGAGCACCAAACTTTGTCTCTACTACCTCAAACTCTTTCATTTCTTTGATATTTTTCGTTATGCATGTTTCCCAGAGTCATTATCAGAAAATCGTACCAACCACCTCAATTTTCTAAAATACGGAAGTACCACAAACCACATATTCCGCACATTTCTAAACCATCATCTAATTTTTTCATCACACATATTTCGTACGAAGCAAGTCATTATTACAACACCTTATTTACCTATCATTTCCACTCAAATTAGAGTAACAAACCACCAGTTACCATAGGTTCCTAAATTTTCAATTCACATTCCAGATCCTTTCGTAACATGCATTTCATTACTAGACGTAGTCATGATTACAAGACCTAGGTCACACCAAGTACCACGTTTCACCTTATATTTAAACTAGGTAAGCCATAGCCATCAGTTTTTTTTATAAAAAACCGTTGCTTGTGGTTCCTACATTACACATATACCACGTACAAATTCGTCTTACCAAATATGAAACTACACCTTACAGATCTTTATACCTCGTTGCATCGTTTTTCACTCTTTCTCGTGGCACATATATCAGCGCTCAAGCTAGTCACAAGTAGACCACCATAGCAAGAACTTGACTTTAACACTACTCAAATAGGTAGGAAATTCATTTATATCTCAATCACTGCCAAGTTCCCTTTATAAATGAAATATGAAACCCGACTTTCCATGCCCGTAAAGCCGCACTTCATTTATCTGACATTTCTGGCTACACGTCGTTTTCAAGCTAGCCATTATTAGAATACCATATCAAGCAAGTCAATCTAAAGTAACAACCGCCGCAGTTGGCATGCATTTGAAAACTATTCCTTTTCTTGACACGTTTTCAGCTCGAGCTAGTCATTATTAGAAAACCATATCAGGAACCTTATTTCTCTACTGAAACCATATTCCCACATGTTCTTAAGTCATCAATGCTTTTTTTCCGTTCCATTGTAATGCACGTTCCAGCGCTTAATTTAGTCGCGACCATCAGGACTAAACCAAATATGTCATCTTTCAAATTCACCGAATTAAGGAAAACCCAACCATCGGCATTTGTTTAAGCATTCTTTTTCGTCACAATTCGGAACATAGCACTTGCCAAGGACCAAACCTCACCTTCCACGCCTCTAACTCTTTCTAGCATTTCTCTATTCTTCTTCCTTGTTCACATTTCATTGCTCAATACAGTCGCCCATACAACACCGTACTAAGGACTGAAAACTTCTCGATCAAAAGGAGCACCAAACTTTTTTTGTCTCTACTACCTCAAACTCTTTCATTTCTTTGATATTTTTCGTTATGCATGTTTCCCAGAGTCATTATCAGAAAATCGTACCAACCACCTCAATTTTCTAAAATACGGAAGTACCACAAACCACATATTCCGCACATTTCTAAACCATCATCTAATTTTTTCATCACACATATTTCGTACGAAGCAAGTCATTATTACAACACCTTATTTACCTATCATTTCCACTCAAATTAGAGTAACAAACCACCAGTTACCATAGGTTCCTAAATTTTCAATTCACATTCCAGATCCTTTCGTAACATGCATTTCATTACTAGACGTAGTCATGATTACAAGACCTTGGTCACACCAAGTACCTCGTTTCACCTTATATTTAAAGTAGGTAAGCCATAGCCATCAGTTTTTCATAAAAAACCATTGCTTGTGGTTCCTACATTACACATATACCACGTACAAATTCGTCTTAGCAAATATGAAACTACACCTTACAGATCTTTATACCTCGTTGCATCGTTTTTCACTCTTTCTCGTGGCACATATATCAGCGCTCAAGCTAGTCACAAGTGGACCACCATAGCAAGAACTTGATTTCTACACTCTACTAAAATAGGTAGGAAATTCATTTTCATCTCAATCACTGCCAAGTTCCCTTTATAAATGAAATATGAAACCCGACTTTCCATGCCCGTAAAGCCGCACTTCATTTATCTGACATTTCTGGCTACACGTCGTTTTCAAGCTAGCCATTATTAAAATACCATATCAAGCAAGTCAATCTAAAGTAACAACCGCCGCAGTTGGCATGCATTTGAAAACTATTCCTTTTCTTGACACGTTTTCAGCTCGAGCTAGTCATTATTAGAAAACCATATCAGGAACCTTATTTCTCTACTGAAACCATATCCCACATGTTCTTAAGTCATCAATCCCTTTTTTCCGTTCCATTGTAATGCACGTTCCAGCGCTTTATTTAGTCGCGACCATCAGGACAAAACCAAATACGTCATCTTTCAAATTCACCGAATTAAGGAAAACCCAACCATCGGCATTTGTTTAAGCATTCTTGTTCGTCACAATTCGGAACATAGCACTTGCCAAGGACCAAACCTCACCTTCCACGCCTCCAACTCTTTCTAGCATTTCTCTATTCTTTTTCCTTGTTCACATTTCATTGCTCAATACAGTCGCCCATACAACACCGTACTAAGGACTGAAAACTTCTCGATCAAAAGGAGCACCAAACTTTTTTTGTCTCTACTACCTCAAACTCTTTCATTTCTCTGATATTTTTCGTTATGCATGTTTCCCAGAGTCATTATCAGAAAATCGTACCAACCACCTCAATTTTCTAAAATACGGAAGTACCACAAACCACATATTCCGCACATTTCTAAACCATTATCTAATTTTGTCATCACACATATTTCATACGAAGCAAGTCATTATTACAACACCTTATTTACCCATCATTTCCACTCAAATTAGAGTAACAAACCACCAGTTACCATAGGTTCCTAAATTTTCAATTCATATTCCAGATCCTTTCGTAACATGCATTTCATTACTAGACGTAGTCATGATTACAAGACCTAGGTCACACCAAGTACCACGTTTCACCTTATATTTAAACTAGGTAAGCCATAGCCATCAGTTTTTTTTATAAAAAACCGTTGCTTGTGGTTCCCACATTACACATATACCACGTACAAATTCGTCTTACCAAATATGAAACTACACCTTACAGATCTTTATACCTCGTTGCATCACTTTTCTCTCTTTTCCGTGGCACATATATAAGCGCTCAAGCTAGTCACAAGTAGACCACCATAGCAAGAACTTGACTTTAACACTCTACTCAAATAGGTAGGAAATTCATTTTCATCTCAATCACTGCCAAGTTCCCTTTATAAATGAAATATGAAACCCGACTTTCCATGCCCGTAAAGCCGCACTTCATTTATCTGACATTTCTGGCTACACGTCGTTTTCAAGCTAGCCATTATTAGAATACCATATCAAGCAAGTCAATCTAAAGTAACAACCGCCGCAGTTGGCATGCATTTGAAAACTATTCCTTTTCTTGACACGTTTTCAGCTCGAGCTAGTCATTATTAGAAAACCATATCAGGAACCTTATTTCTCTACTGAAACCATATTCCCACATGTTATTAAGTCATCAATGCCTTTTTTCCGTTCCATTGTAATGCACGTTCCAGCGCTTCATTTAGTCGCGACCATCAGGACTAAACCAAATACGTCATCTTTCAAATTCACCGAATTAAGGAAAACCCAACCATCGGCATTTGTTTAAGCATTCTTGTTCGTCACAATTCGGAACATAGCACTTGCCAAGGACCAAACCTCACCTTCCACGCCTCCAACTCTTTCTAGCATTTCTCTATTCTTTTTCCTTGTTCACATTTCATTGCTCAATACAGTCGCCCATACAACACCGTACTAAGGACTGAAAACTTCTCGATCAAAAGGAGCACCAAACTTTTTTTGTCTCTACTACCTCAAACTCTTTCATTTCTCTGATATTTTTCGTTATGCATGTTTCCCAGAGTCATTATCAGAAAATCGTACCAACCACCTCAATTTTCTAAAATACGGAAGTACCACAAACCACATATTCCGCACATTTCTAAACCATTATCTAATTTTGTCATCACACATATTTCATACGAAGCAAGTCATTATTACAACACCTTATTTACCTATCATTTCCACTCAAATTAGAGTAACAAACCACCAGTTACCATAGGTTCCAAAATTTTCAATTCACATTCCAGATCCTTTCGTAACATGCATTTCATTACTAGACGTAGTCATGATTACAAGACCTTGGTCACACCAAGTACCTCGTTTCACCTTATATTTAAAGTAGGTAAGCCATAGCCATCAGTTTTTTTTATAAAAAGCCGTTGCTTGTGGTTCCTACATTACACATATACCACGTACAAATTCGTCTTACCAAATATGAAACTACACCTTACAGATCTTTATACCTCGTTGCATCGCTTTTCTCTCTTTTCCGTCGCACATATATAAGCGCTCAAGCTAGTCACAAGTAGACCACCATAGCAAGAACTTGACTTTAACACTCTACTCAAATAGGTAGGAAATTCATTTTCATCTCAATCACTGCCAAGTTCCCTTTATAAATGAAATATGAAACCCGACTTTCCATGCCCGTAAAGCCGCACTTCATTTATCTGACATTTCTGGCTACACGTCGTTTTCAAGCTAGCCATTATTAGAATACCATATCAAGCAAGTCAATCTAAAGTAACAACCGCCGCAGTTGGCATGCATTTGAAAACTATTCCTTTTCTTGACACGTTTTCAGCTCGAGCTAGTCATTATTAGAAAACCATATCAGGAACCTTATTTCTCTACTGAAACCATATTCCCACATGTTATTAAGTCATCAATGCCTTTTTTCCGTTCCATTGTAATGCACGTTCCAGCGCTTCATTTAGTCGCGACCATCAGGACTAAACCAAATACGTCATCTTTCAAATTCACCGAATTAAGGAAAACCCAACCATCGGCATTTGTTTAAGCATTCTTTTTCGTCACAATTCGGAACATAGCACTTGCCAAGGACCAAACCTCACCTTCCACGCCTCCAACTCTTTCTAGCATTTCTCTATTCTTTTTCCTTGTTCACATTTCATTGCTCAATACAGTCGCCCATACAACACCGTACTAAGGACTGAAAACTTCTCGATCAAAAGGAGCACCAAACTTTTTTTGTCTCTACTACCTCAAACTCTTTCATTTCTCTGATATTTTTCGTTATGCATGTTTCCCAGAGTCATTATCAGAAAATCGTACCAACCACCTCAATTTTCTAAAATACGGAAGTACCACAAACCACATATTCCGCACATTTCTAAACCATCATCTAATTTTTTCATCACACATATTTCGTACGAAGCAAGTCATTATTACAACACCTTATTTACCTATCATTTCCACTCAAATTAGAGTAACAAACCACCAGTTACCATAGGTTCCTAAATTTTCAATTCACATTCCAGATCCTTTCGTAACATGCATTTCATTACTAGACGTAGTCATGATTACAAGACCTTGGTCACACCAAGTACCACGTTTCACCTTATATTTAAAGTAGGTAAGCCATAGCCATCAGTTTTTCATAAAAAACCATTGCTTGTGGTTCCTACATTACACATATACCACGTACAAATTCGTCTTACCAAATATGAAACTACACCTAACAGATCTTTATACCTCGTTGCATCGTTTTTCACTCTTTCTCGTGGCACATATATCAGCGCTCAAGCTAGTCACAAGTGGACCACCATAGCAAGAACTTGATTTCTACACTCTACTAAAATAGGTAGGAAATTCATTTTCATCTCAATCACTGCCAAGTTCCCTTTATAAATGAAATATGAAACCCGACTTTCCATGCCCGTAAAGCCGCACTTCATTTATCTGACATTTCTGGCTACACGTCGTTTTCAAGCTAGCCATTATTAGAATACCATATCAAGCAAGTCAATCTAAAGTAACAACCGCCGCAGTTGGCATGCATTTGAAAACTATTCCTTTTCTTGACACGTTTTCAGCTCGAGCTAGTCATTATTAGAAAACCATATCAGGAACCTTATTTCTCTACTGAAACCATATTCCCACATGTTATTAAGTCATCAATGCCTTTTTTCCGTTCCATTGTAATGCACGTTCCAGCGCTTCATTTAGTCGCGACCATCAGGACTAAACCAAATACGTCATCTTTCAAATTCACCGAATTAAGGAAAACCCAACCATCGGCATTTGTTTAAGCATTCTTTTTCGTCACAATTCGGAACATAGCACTTGCCAAGGACCAAACCTCACCTTCCACGCCTCCAACTCTTTCTAGCATTTCTCTATTCTTTTTCCTTGTTCACATTTCATTGCTCAATACAGTCGCCCATACAACACCGTACTAAGGACTGAAAACTTCTCGATCAAAAGGAGCACCAAACTTTTTTTGTCTCTACTACCTCAAACTCTTTCATTTCTCTGATATTTTTCGTTATGCATGTTTCCCAGAGTCATTATCAGAAAATCGTACCAACCACCTCAATTTTCTAAAATACGGAAGTACCACAAACCACATATTCCGCACATTTCTAAACCATCATCTAATTTTTTCATCACACATATTTCGTACGAAGCAAGTCATTATTACAACACCTTATTTACCTATCATTTCCACTCAAATTAGAGTAACAAACCACCAGTTACCATAGGTTCCTAAATTTTCAATTCACATTCCAGATCCTTTCGTAACATGCATTTCATTACTAGACGTAGTCATGATTACAAGACCTTGGTCACACCAAGTACCACGTTTCACCTTATATTTAAAGTAGGTAAGCCATAGCCATCAGTTTTTCATAAAAAACCATTGCTTGTGGTTCCTACATTACACATATACCACGTACAAATTCGTCTTACCAAATATGAAACTACACCTAACAGATCTTTATACCTCGTTGCATCGTTTTTCACTCTTTCTCGTGGCACATATATCAGCGCTCAAGCTAGTCACAAGTGGACCACCATAGCAAGAACTTGATTTCTACACTCTACTAAAATAGGTAGGAAATTCATTTTCATCTCAATCACTGCCAAGTTCCCTTTATAAATGAAATATGAAACCCGACTTTCCATGCCCGTAAAGCCGCACTTCATTTATCTGACATTTCTGGCTACACGTCGTTTTCAAGCTAGCCATTATTAGAATACCATATCAAGCAAGTCAATCTAAACTAACAACCGCCGCAGTTGGCATGCATTTGAAAACTATTCCTTTTCTTGACACGTTTTCAGCTCGAGCTAGTCATTATTAGAAAACCATATCAGGAACCTTATTTCTCTACTGAAACCATATTCCCACATGTTCTTAAGTCATCAATGCTTTTTTTCCGTTCCATTGTAATGCACGTTCCAGCGCTTCATTTAGTCGCGACCATCAGGACTAAACCAAATATGTCATCTTTCAAATTCACCGAATTAAGGAAAACCCAACCATCGGCATTTGTTTAAGCATTCTTTTTCGTCACAATTCGGAACATAGCACTTGCCAAGGACCAAACCTCACCTTCCACGCCTCCAACTCTTTCTAGCATTTCTCTATTCTTTTTCCTTGTTCACATTTCATTGCTCAATACAGTCGCCCATACAACACCGTACTAAGGACTGAAAACTTCTCGATCAAAAGGAGCACCAAACTTTTTTTGTCTCTACTACCTCAAACTCTTTCATTTCTTTGATATTTTTCGTTATGCATGTTTCCCAGAGTCATTATCAGAAAATCGTACCAACCACCTCAATTTTCTAAAATACGGAAGTACCACAAACCACATATTCCGCACATTTCTAAACCATCATCTAATTTTTTCATCACACATATTTCGTACGAAGCAAGTCATTATTACAACACCTTATTTACCTATCATTTCCACTCAAATTAGAGTAACAAACCACCAGTTACCATAGGTTCCTAAATTTTCAATTCACATTCCAGATCCTTTCGTAACATGCATTTCATTACTAGACGTAGTCATGATTACAAGACCTTGGTCACACCAAGTACCTCGTTTCACCTTATATTTAAAGTAGGTAAGCCATAGCCATCAGTTTTTCATAAAAAACCATTGCTTGTGGTTCCTACATTACACATATACCACGTACAAATTCGTCTTAGCAAATATGAAACTACACCTTACAGATCTTTATACCTCGTTGCATCGTTTTTCACTCTTTCTCGTGGCACATATATCAGCGCTCAAGCTAGTCACAAGTGGACCACCATAGCAAGAACTTGATTTCTACACTCTACTAAAATAGGTAGGAAATTCATTTTCATCTCAATCACTGCCAAGTTCCCTTTATAAATGAAATATGAAACCCGACTTTCCATGCCCGTAAAGCCGCACTTCATTTATCTGACATTTCTGGCTACACGTCGTTTTCAAGCTAGCCATTATTAAAATACCATATCAAGCAAGTCAATCTAAAGTAACAACCGCCGCAGTTGGCATGCATTTGAAAACTATTCCTTTTCTTGACACGTTTTCAGCTCGAGCTAGTCATTATTAGAAAACCATATCAGGAACCTTATTTCTCTACTGAAACCATATCCCACATGTTCTTAAGTCATCAATCCCTTTTTTCCGTTCCATTGTAATGCACGTTCCAGCGCTTTATTTAGTCGCGACCATCAGGACAAAACCAAATACGTCATCTTTCAAATTCACCGAATTAAGGAAAACCCAACCATCGGCATTTGTTTAAGCATTCTTGTTCGTCACAATTCGGAACATAGCACTTGCCAAGGACCAAACCTCACCTTCCACGCCTCCAACTCTTTCTAGCATTTCTCTATTCTTTTTCCTTGTTCACATTTCATTGCTCAATACAGTCGCCCATACAACACCGTACTAAGGACTGAAAACTTCTCGATCAAAAGGAGCACCAAACTTTTTTTGTCTCTACTACCTCAAACTCTTTCATTTCTTTGATATTTTTCGTTATGCATGTTTCCCAGAGTCATTATCAGAAAATCGTACCAACCACCTCAATTTTCTAAAATACGGAAGTACCACAAACCACATATTCCGCACATTTCTAAACCATCATCTAATTTTTTCATCACACATATTTCGTACGAAGCAAGTCATTATTACAACACCTTATTTACCTATCATTTCCACTCAAATTAGAGTAACAAACCACCAGTTACCATAGGTTCCTAAATTTTCAATTCACATTCCAGATCCTTTCGTAACATGCATTTCATTACTAGACGTAGTCATGATTACAAGACCTTGGTCACACCAAGTACCTCGTTTCACCTTATATTTAAAGTAGGTAAGCCATAGCCATCAGTTTTTCATAAAAAACCATTGCTTGTGGTTCCTACATTACACATATACCACGTACAAATTCGTCTTAGCAAATATGAAACTACACCTTACAGATCTTTATACCTCGTTGCATCGTTTTTCACTCTTTCTCGTGGCACATATATCAGCGCTCAAGCTAGTCACAAGTGGACCACCATAGCAAGAACTTGATTTCTACACTCTACTAAAATAGGTAGGAAATTCATTTTCATCTCAATCACTGCCAAGTTCCCTTTATAAATGAAATATGAAACCCGACTTTCCATGCCCGTAAAGCCGCACTTCATTTATCTGACATTTCTGGCTACACGTCGTTTTCAAGCTAGCCATTATTAAAATACCATATCAAGCAAGTCAATCTAAAGTAACAACCGCCGCAGTTGGCATGCATTTGAAAACTATTCCTTTTCTTGACACGTTTTCAGCTCGAGCTAGTCATTATTAGAAAACCATATCAGGAACCTTATTTCTCTACTGAAACCATATCCCACATGTTCTTAAGTCATCAATCCCTTTTTTCCGTTCCATTGTAATGCACGTTCCAGCGCTTTATTTAGTCGCGACCATCAGGACAAAACCAAATACGTCATCTTTCAAATTCACCGAATTAAGGAAAACCCAACCATCGGCATTTGTTTAAGCATTCTTGTTCGTCACAATTCGGAACATAGCACTTGCCAAGGACCAAACCTCACCTTCCACGCCTCCAACTCTTTCTAGCATTTCTCTATTCTTTTTCCTTGTTCACATTTCATTGCTCAATACAGTCGCCCATACAACACCGTACTAAGGACTGAAAACTTCTCGATCAAAAGGAGCACCAAACTTTTTTTGTCTCTACTACCTCAAACTCTTTCATTTCTCTGATATTTTTCGTTATGCATGTTTCCCAGAGTCATTATCAGAAAATCGTACCAACCACCTCAATTTTCTAAAATACGGAAGTACCACAAACCACATATTCCGCACATTTCTAAACCATTATCTAATTTTGTCATCACACATATTTCATACGAAGCAAGTCATTATTACAACACCTTATTTACCCATCATTTCCACTCAAATTAGAGTAACAAACCACCAGTTACCATAGGTTCCTAAATTTTCAATTCATATTCCAGATCCTTTCGTAACATGCATTTCATTACTAGACGTAGTCATGATTACAAGACCTAGGTCACACCAAGTACCACGTTTCACCTTATATTTAAACTAGGTAAGCCATAGCCATCAGTTTTTTTTATAAAAAACCGTTGCTTGTGGTTCCCACATTACACATATACCACGTACAAATTCGTCTTACCAAATATGAAACTACACCTTACAGATCTTTATACCTCGTTGCATCACTTTTCTCTCTTTTCCGTGGCACATATATAAGCGCTCAAGCTAGTCACAAGTAGACCACCATAGCAAGAACTTGACTTTAACACTCTACTCAAATAGGTAGGAAATTCATTTTCATCTCAATCACTGCCAAGTTCCCTTTATAAATGAAATATGAAACCCGACTTTCCATGCCCGTAAAGCCGCACTTCATTTATCTGACATTTCTGGCTACACGTCGTTTTCAAGCTAGCCATTATTAGAATACCATATCAAGCAAGTCAATCTAAAGTAACAACCGCCGCAGTTGGCATGCATTTGAAAACTATTCCTTTTCTTGACACGTTTTCAGCTCGAGCTAGTCATTATTAGAAAACCATATCAGGAACCTTATTTCTCTACTGAAACCATATTCCCACATGTTATTAAGTCATCAATGCCTTTTTTCCGTTCCATTGTAATGCACGTTCCAGCGCTTCATTTAGTCGCGACCATCAGGACTAAACCAAATACGTCATCTTTCAAATTCACCGAATTAAGGAAAACCCAACCATCGGCATTTGTTTAAGCATTCTTGTTCGTCACAATTCGGAACATAGCACTTGCCAAGGACCAAACCTCACCTTCCACGCCTCCAACTCTTTCTAGCATTTCTCTATTCTTTTTCCTTGTTCACATTTCATTGCTCAATACAGTCGCCCATACAACACCGTACTAAGGACTGAAAACTTCTCGATCAAAAGGAGCACCAAACTTTTTTTGTCTCTACTACCTCAAACTCTTTCATTTCTCTGATATTTTTCGTTATGCATGTTTCCCAGAGTCATTATCAGAAAATCGTACCAACCACCTCAATTTTCTAAAATACGGAAGTACCACAAACCACATATTCCGCACATTTCTAAACCATTATCTAATTTTGTCATCACACATATTTCATACGAAGCAAGTCATTATTACAACACCTTATTTACCTATCATTTCCACTCAAATTAGAGTAACAAACCACCAGTTACCATAGGTTCCAAAATTTTCAATTCACATTCCAGATCCTTTCGTAACATGCATTTCATTACTAGACGTAGTCATGATTACAAGACCTTGGTCACACCAAGTACCTCGTTTCACCTTATATTTAAAGTAGGTAAGCCATAGCCATCAGTTTTTTTTATAAAAAGCCGTTGCTTGTGGTTCCTACATTACACATATACCACGTACAAATTCGTCTTACCAAATATGAAACTACACCTTACAGATCTTTATACCTCGTTGCATCGCTTTTCTCTCTTTTCCGTCGCACATATATAAGCGCTCAAGCTAGTCACAAGTAGACCACCATAGCAAGAACTTGACTTTAACACTCTACTCAAATAGGTAGGAAATTCATTTTCATCTCAATCACTGCCAAGTTCCCTTTATAAATGAAATATGAAACCCGACTTTCCATGCCCGTAAAGCCGCACTTCATTTATCTGACATTTCTGGCTACACGTCGTTTTCAAGCTAGCCATTATTAGAATACCATATCAAGCAAGTCAATCTAAAGTAACAACCGCCGCAGTTGGCATGCATTTGAAAACTATTCCTTTTCTTGACACGTTTTCAGCTCGAGCTAGTCATTATTAGAAAACCATATCAGGAACCTTATTTCTCTACTGAAACCATATTCCCACATGTTATTAAGTCATCAATGCCTTTTTTCCGTTCCATTGTAATGCACGTTCCAGCGCTTCATTTAGTCGCGACCATCAGGACTAAACCAAATACGTCATCTTTCAAATTCACCGAATTAAGGAAAACCCAACCATCGGCATTTGTTTAAGCATTCTTTTTCGTCACAATTCGGAACATAGCACTTGCCAAGGACCAAACCTCACCTTCCACGCCTCCAACTCTTTCTAGCATTTCTCTATTCTTTTTCCTTGTTCACATTTCATTGCTCAATACAGTCGCCCATACAACACCGTACTAAGGACTGAAAACTTCTCGATCAAAAGGAGCACCAAACTTTTTTTGTCTCTACTACCTCAAACTCTTTCATTTCTCTGATATTTTTCGTTATGCATGTTTCCCAGAGTCATTATCAGAAAATCGTACCAACCACCTCAATTTTCTAAAATACGGAAGTACCACAAACCACATATTCCGCACATTTCTAAACCATCATCTAATTTTTTCATCACACATATTTCGTACGAAGCAAGTCATTATTACAACACCTTATTTACCTATCATTTCCACTCAAATTAGAGTAACAAACCACCAGTTACCATAGGTTCCTAAATTTTCAATTCACATTCCAGATCCTTTCGTAACATGCATTTCATTACTAGACGTAGTCATGATTACAAGACCTTGGTCACACCAAGTACCACGTTTCACCTTATATTTAAAGTAGGTAAGCCATAGCCATCAGTTTTTCATAAAAAACCATTGCTTGTGGTTCCTACATTACACATATACCACGTACAAATTCGTCTTACCAAATATGAAACTACACCTAACAGATCTTTATACCTCGTTGCATCGTTTTTCACTCTTTCTCGTGGCACATATATCAGCGCTCAAGCTAGTCACAAGTGGACCACCATAGCAAGAACTTGATTTCTACACTCTACTAAAATAGGTAGGAAATTCATTTTCATCTCAATCACTGCCAAGTTCCCTTTATAAATGAAATATGAAACCCGACTTTCCATGCCCGTAAAGCCGCACTTCATTTATCTGACATTTCTGGCTACACGTCGTTTTCAAGCTAGCCATTATTAGAATACCATATCAAGCAAGTCAATCTAAAGTAACAACCGCCGCAGTTGGCATGCATTTGAAAACTATTCCTTTTCTTGACACGTTTTCAGCTCGAGCTAGTCATTATTAGAAAACCATATCAGGAACCTTATTTCTCTACTGAAACCATATTCCCACATGTTATTAAGTCATCAATGCCTTTTTTCCGTTCCATTGTAATGCACGTTCCAGCGCTTCATTTAGTCGCGACCATCAGGACTAAACCAAATACGTCATCTTTCAAATTCACCGAATTAAGGAAAACCCAACCATCGGCATTTGTTTAAGCATTCTTTTTCGTCACAATTCGGAACATAGCACTTGCCAAGGACCAAACCTCACCTTCCACGCCTCCAACTCTTTCTAGCATTTCTCTATTCTTTTTCCTTGTTCACATTTCATTGCTCAATACAGTCGCCCATACAACACCGTACTAAGGACTGAAAACTTCTCGATCAAAAGGAGCACCAAACTTTTTTTGTCTCTACTACCTCAAACTCTTTCATTTCTCTGATATTTTTCGTTATGCATGTTTCCCAGAGTCATTATCAGAAAATCGTACCAACCACCTCAATTTTCTAAAATACGGAAGTACCACAAACCACATATTCCGCACATTTCTAAACCATCATCTAATTTTTTCATCACACATATTTCGTACGAAGCAAGTCATTATTACAACACCTTATTTACCTATCATTTCCACTCAAATTAGAGTAACAAACCACCAGTTACCATAGGTTCCTAAATTTTCAATTCACATTCCAGATCCTTTCGTAACATGCATTTCATTACTAGACGTAGTCATGATTACAAGACCTTGGTCACACCAAGTACCACGTTTCACCTTATATTTAAAGTAGGTAAGCCATAGCCATCAGTTTTTCATAAAAAACCATTGCTTGTGGTTCCTACATTACACATATACCACGTACAAATTCGTCTTACCAAATATGAAACTACACCTAACAGATCTTTATACCTCGTTGCATCGTTTTTCACTCTTTCTCGTGGCACATATATCAGCGCTCAAGCTAGTCACAAGTGGACCACCATAGCAAGAACTTGATTTCTACACTCTACTAAAATAGGTAGGAAATTCATTTTCATCTCAATCACTGCCAAGTTCCCTTTATAAATGAAATATGAAACCCGACTTTCCATGCCCGTAAAGCCGCACTTCATTTATCTGACATTTCTGGCTACACGTCGTTTTCAAGCTAGCCATTATTAGAATACCATATCAAGCAAGTCAATCTAAACTAACAACCGCCGCAGTTGGCATGCATTTGAAAACTATTCCTTTTCTTGACACGTTTTCAGCTCGAGCTAGTCATTATTAGAAAACCATATCAGGAACCTTATTTCTCTACTGAAACCATATTCCCACATGTTCTTAAGTCATCAATGCTTTTTTTCCGTTCCATTGTAATGCACGTTCCAGCGCTTCATTTAGTCGCGACCATCAGGACTAAACCAAATATGTCATCTTTCAAATTCACCGAATTAAGGAAAACCCAACCATCGGCATTTGTTTAAGCATTCTTTTTCGTCACAATTCGGAACATAGCACTTGCCAAGGACCAAACCTCACCTTCCACGCCTCCAACTCTTTCTAGCATTTCTCTATTCTTTTTCCTTGTTCACATTTCATTGCTCAATACAGTCGCCCATACAACACCGTACTAAGGACTGAAAACTTCTCGATCAAAAGGAGCACCAAACTTTTTTTGTCTCTACTACCTCAAACTCTTTCATTTCTTTGATATTTTTCGTTATGCATGTTTCCCAGAGTCATTATCAGAAAATCGTACCAACCACCTCAATTTTCTAAAATACGGAAGTACCACAAACCACATATTCCGCACATTTCTAAACCATCATCTAATTTTTTCATCACACATATTTCGTACGAAGCAAGTCATTATTACAACACCTTATTTACCTATCATTTCCACTCAAATTAGAGTAACAAACCACCAGTTACCATAGGTTCCTAAATTTTCAATTCACATTCCAGATCCTTTCGTAACATGCATTTCATTACTAGACGTAGTCATGATTACAAGACCTTGGTCACACCAAGTACCTCGTTTCACCTTATATTTAAAGTAGGTAAGCCATAGCCATCAGTTTTTCATAAAAAACCATTGCTTGTGGTTCCTACATTACACATATACCACGTACAAATTCGTCTTAGCAAATATGAAACTACACCTTACAGATCTTTATACCTCGTTGCATCGTTTTTCACTCTTTCTCGTGGCACATATATCAGCGCTCAAGCTAGTCACAAGTGGACCACCATAGCAAGAACTTGATTTCTACACTCTACTAAAATAGGTAGGAAATTCATTTTCATCTCAATCACTGCCAAGTTCCCTTTATAAATGAAATATGAAACCCGACTTTCCATGCCCGTAAAGCCGCACTTCATTTATCTGACATTTCTGGCTACACGTCGTTTTCAAGCTAGCCATTATTAAAATACCATATCAAGCAAGTCAATCTAAAGTAACAACCGCCGCAGTTGGCATGCATTTGAAAACTATTCCTTTTCTTGACACGTTTTCAGCTCGAGCTAGTCATTATTAGAAAACCATATCAGGAACCTTATTTCTCTACTGAAACCATATCCCACATGTTCTTAAGTCATCAATGCCTTTTTTCCGTTCCATTGTAATGCACGTTCCAGCGCTTCATTTAGTCGCGACCATCAGGACAAAACCAAATACGTCATCTTTCAAATTCACCGAATTAAGGAAAACCCAACCATCGGCATTTGTTTAAGCATTCTTGTTCGTCACAATTCGGAACATAGCACTTGCCAAGGACCAAACCTCACCTTCCACGCCTCCAACTCTTTCTAGCATTTCTCTATTCTTTTTCCTTGTTCACATTTCATTGCTCAATACAGTCGCCCATACAACACCGTACTAAGGACTGAAAACTTCTCGATCAAAAGGAGCACCAAACTTTTTTTGTCTCTACTACCTCAAACTCTTTCATTTCTCTGATATTTTTCGTTATGCATGTTTCCCAGAGTCATTATCAGAAAATCGTACCAACCACCTCAATTTTCTAAAATACGGAAGTACCACAAACCACATATTCCGCACATTTCTAAACCATTATCTAATTTTGTCATCACACATATTTCATACGAAGCAAGTCATTATTACAACACCTTATTTACCTATCATTTCCACTCAAATTAGAGTAACAAACCACCAGTTACCATAGGTTCCTAAATTTTCAATTCATATTCCAGATCCTTTCGTAACATGCATTTCATTACTAGACGTAGTCATGATTACAAGATTTTCGTCACACCAAGTACCACGTTTCACCTTATATTTAAACTAGGTAAGCCATAGCCATCAGTTTTTTTTATAAAAAACCGTTGCTTGTGGTTCCCACATTACACATATACCACGTACAAATTCGTCTTACCAAATATGAAACTACACCTTACAGATCTTTATACCTCGTTGCATCACTTTTCTCTCTTTTCCGTGGCACATATATAAGCGCTCAAGCTAGTCACAAGTAGACCACCATAGCAAGAACTTGACTTTAACACTCTACTCAAATAGGTAGGAAATTCATTTTCATCTCAATCACTGCCAAGTTCCCTTTATAAATGAAATATGAAACCAGACTTTCCATGCCCGTAAAGCCGCACTTCATTTATCTGACATTTCTGGCTACACGTCGTTTTCAAGCTAGCCATTATTAGAATACCATATCAAGCAAGTCAATCTAAAGTAACAACCGCCGCAGTTGGCATGCATTTGAAAACTATTCCTTTTCTTGACACGTTTTCAGCTCGAGCTAGTCATTATTAGAAAACCATATCAGGAACCTTATTTCTCTACTGAAACCATATTCCCACATGTTATTAAGTCATCAATGCCTTTTTTCCGTTCCATTGTAATGCACGTTCCAGCGCTTCATTTAGTCGCGACCATCAGGACTAAACCAAATACGTCATCTTTCAAATTCACCGAATTAAGGAAAACCCAACCATCGGCATTTGTTTAAGCATTCTTTTTCGTCACAATTCGGAACATAGCACTTGCCAAGGACCAAACCTCACCTTCCACGCCTCCAACTCTTTCTAGCATTTCTCCATTCTTTTTCCTTGTTCACATTTCATTGCTCAATACAGTCGCCCATACAACACCGTACTAAGGACTGAAAACTTCTCGATCAAAAGGAGCACCAAACTTTTTTTGTCTCTACTACCTCAAACTCTTTCATTTCTTTGATATTTTTCGTTATGCATGTTTCCCAGAGTCATTATCAGAAAATCGTACCAACCACCTCAATTTTCTAAAATACGGAAGTACCACAAACCACATATTCCGCACATTTCTAAACCATCATCTAATTTTTTCATCACACATATTTCGTACGAAGCAAGTCATTATTACAACACCTTATTTACCTATCATTTCCACTCAAATTAGAGTAACAAACCACCAGTTACCATAGGTTCCTAAATTTTCAATTCATATTCCAGATCCTTTCGTAACATGCATTTCATTACTAGACGTAGTCATGATTACAAGACCTTGGTCACACCAAGTACCACGTTTCACCTTATATTTAAACGAGGTAAGCCATAGCCATCAGTTTTTTTTATAAAAAACCGTTGCTTGTGGTTCCTACATTACACATATACCACGTACAAATTCGTCTTACCAAATATGAAACTACACCTTACAGATCTTTATACCGCGTTGCATCGTTTTTCACTCTTTCTCGTGGCACATATATCAGCGCTCAAGCTAGTCACAAGTAGACCACCATAGCAAGAACTTGACTTTAACACTACTCAAATAGGTAGGAAATTCATTTTCATCTCAATCACTGCCAAGTTCCCTTTATAAATGAAATATGAAACCCGACTTTCCATGCCCGTAAAGCCGCACTTCATTTATCTGACATTTCTGGCTACACGTCGTTTTCAAGCTAGCCATTATTAGAATGCCATATCAAGCAAGTCAATCTGAAGTAACAACCGCCGCAGTTGGCATGCATTTGAAAACTATTCCTTTTCTTGACACGTTTTCAGCTCGAGCTAGTCATTATTAGAAAACCATATCAGGAACCTTATTTCTCTACTGAAACCATATTCCCACATGTTCTTAAGTCATCAATGCCTTTTTTCCGTTCCATTGTAATGCACGTTCCAGCGCTTCATTTAGTCACGACCATCAGGACTAAACCAAATACGTCATCTTTCAAATTCACCGAATTAAGGAAAACCCAACCATCGGCATTTGTTTAAGCATTCTTTTTCGTCACAATTCGGAACATAGCACTTGCCAAGGACCAAACCTCACCTTCCACGCCTCCAACTCTTTCTAGCATTTCTCTATTCTTTTTCCTTGTTCACATTTCATTGCTCAATACAGTCGCCCATACAACACCGTACTAAGGACTGAAAACTTCTCGATCAAAAGGAGCACCAAACTTTTTTTGTCTCTACTACCTCAAACTCTTTCATTTCTTTGATATTTTTCGTTATGCATGTTTCCCAGAGTCATTATCAGAAAATCGTACCAACCACCTCAATTTTCTAAAATACGGAAGTACCACAAACCACATATTCCGCACATTTCTAAACCATCATCTAATTTTTTCATCACACATATTTCGTACGAAGCAAGTCATTATTACAACACCTTATTTACCTATCATTTCCACTCAAATTAGAGTAACAAACCACCAGTTACCATAGGTTCCTAAATTTTCAATTCATATTCCAGATCCTTTCGTAACATGCATTTCATTACTAGACGTAGTCATGATTACAAGACCTTGGTCACACCAAGTACCTCGTTTCACCTTATATTTAAAGTAGGTAAGCCATAGCCATCAGTTTTTCATAAAAAACCATTGCTTGTGGTTCCTACATTACACATATACCACGTACAAATTCGTCTTACCAAATATGAAACTACACCTTACAGATCTTTATACCTCGTTGCATCGCTTTTTCTCTCTTTTCCGTGGCACATATATAAGCGCTCAAGCTAGTCACAAGTAGACCACCATAGCAAGAACTTGACTTTTAACACTCTACTCAAATAGGTATGAAATTCATTTTCATCTCAATCACTGCCAAGTTCCCTTTATAAATGAAATATGAAACCAGACTTTCCATGCCCGTAAAGCCGCACTTCATTTATATGACATTTCTGGCTACACGTCGTTTTCAAGCTAGCCATTATTAGAATACCATATCAAGCAAGTCAATCTAAAGTAACAACCGCCGCAGTTGGCATGCATTTGAAAACTATTCCTTTTCTTGACACGTTTTCAGCTCGAGCTAGTCATTATTAGAAAACCATATCAGGAACCTTATTTCTCTACTGAAACCATATTCCCACATGTTCTTAAGTCATCAATGCCTTTTTTCCGTTCCATTGTAATGCACGTTCCAGCGCTTCATTTAGTCGCGACCATCAGGACTAAACCAAATACGTCATCTTTGAAATTCACCGAATTAAGGAAAACCCAACCATCGGCATTTGTTTAAGCATTCTTTTTCGTCACAATTCGGAACATAGCACTTGCCAAGGACCAAACCTCACCTTCCACGCCTCCAACTCTTTCTAGCATTTCTCTATTCTTTTTCCTTGTTCACATTTCATTGCTCAATACAGTCGCCCATACAACACCGTACTAAGGACTGAAAACTTCTCGATCAAAAGGAGCACCAAACTTTTTTTGTCTCTACTACCTCAAACTCTTTCATTTCTTTGATATTTTTCGTTATGAATGTTTCCCAGAGTCATTATCAGAAAATCGTACCAACCACCTCAATTTTCTAAAATACGGAAGTACCACAAACCACATATTCCGCACATTTCTAAACCATCATCTAATTTTTTCATCACACATATTTCGTACGAAGCAAGTCATTATTACAACACCTTATTTACCTATCACTTCCACTCAAAATAGAGTAACAAACCACCAGTTACCATAGGTTCCTAAATTTTCAATTAATATTCCAGATCCTTTCGTAACATGCATTTCATTACTAGACGTAGTCATGATTACAAGACCTTGGTCACACCAAGTACCTCGTTTCACCTTATATTTAAAGTAGGTAAGCCATAGCCATCAGTTTTTCATAAAAAACCATTGCTTGTGGTTCCTACATTACACATATACCACGTACAAATTCGTCTTAGCAAATATGAAACTACACCTTACAGATCTTTATACCTCGTTGCATCGTTTTTCACTCTTTCTCTTGGCACATATATCAGCGCTCAAGCTAGTCACAAGTGGACCACCATAGCAAGAACTTGATTTCTACACTCTACTAAAATAGGTAGGAAATTCATTTTCATCTCAATCACTGCCAAGTTCCCTTTATAAATGAAATATGAAACCCGACTTTCCATGCCCGTAAAGCCGCACTTCATTTATCTGACATTTCTGGCTACACGTCGTTTTCAAGCTAGCCATTATTAAAATACCATATCAAGCAAGTCAATCTAAAGTAACAACCGCCGCAGTTGGCATGCATTTGAAAACTATTCCTTTTCTTGACACGTTTTCAGCTCGAGCTAGTCATTATTAGAAAACCATATCAGGAACCTTATTTCTCTACTGAAACCATATCCCACATGTTCTTAAGTCATCAATGCCTTTTTTCCGTTCCATTGTAATGCACGTTCCAGCGCTTCATTTAGTCGCGACCATCAGGACAAAACCAAATACGTCATCTTTCAAATTCACCGAATTAAGGAAAACCCAACCATCGGCATTTGTTTAAGCATTCTTGTTCGTCACAATTCGGAACATAGCACTTGCCAAGGACCAAACCTCACCTTCCACGCCTCCAACTCTTTCTAGCATTTCTCTATTCTTTTTCCTTGTTCACATTTCATTGCTCAATACAGTCGCCCATACAACACCGTACTAAGGACTGAAAACTTCTCGATCAAAAGGAGCACCAAACTTTTTTTGTCTCTACTACCTCAAACTCTTTCATTTCTCTGATATTTTTCGTTATGCATGTTTCCCAGAGTCATTATCAGAAAATCGTACCAACCACCTCAATTTTCTAAAATACGGAAGTACCACAAACCACATATTCCGCACATTTCTAAACCATTATCTAATTTTGTCATCACACATATTTCATACGAAGCAAGTCATTATTACAACACCTTATTTACCTATCATTTCCACTCAAATTAGAGTAACAAACCACCAGTTACCATAGGTTCCTAAATTTTCAATTCATATTCCAGATCCTTTCGTAACATGCATTTCATTACTAGACGTAGTCATGATTACAAGATTTTCGTCACACCAAGTACCACGTTTCACCTTATATTTAAACTAGGTAAGCCATAGCCATCAGTTTTTTTTATAAAAAACCGTTGCTTGTGGTTCCCACATTACACATATACCACGTACAAATTCGTCTTACCAAATATGAAACTACACCTTACAGATCTTTATACCTCGTTGCATCACTTTTCTCTCTTTTCCGTGGCACATATATAAGCGCTCAAGCTAGTCACAAGTAGACCACCATAGCAAGAACTTGACTTTAACACTCTACTCAAATAGGTAGGAAATTCATTTTCATCTCAATCACTGCCAAGTTCCCTTTATAAATGAAATATGAAACCAGACTTTCCATGCCCGTAAAGCCGCACTTCATTTATCTGACATTTCTGGCTACACGTCGTTTTCAAGCTAGCCATTATTAGAATACCATATCAAGCAAGTCAATCTAAAGTAACAACCGCCGCAGTTGGCATGCATTTGAAAACTATTCCTTTTCTTGACACGTTTTCAGCTCGAGCTAGTCATTATTAGAAAACCATATCAGGAACCTTATTTCTCTACTGAAACCATATTCCCACATGTTATTAAGTCATCAATGCCTTTTTTCCGTTCCATTGTAATGCACGTTCCAGCGCTTCATTTAGTCGCGACCATCAGGACTAAACCAAATACGTCATCTTTCAAATTCACCGAATTAAGGAAAACCCAACCATCGGCATTTGTTTAAGCATTCTTTTTCGTCACAATTCGGAACATAGCACTTGCCAAGGACCAAACCTCACCTTCCACGCCTCCAACTCTTTCTAGCATTTCTCCATTCTTTTTCCTTGTTCACATTTCATTGCTCAATACAGTCGCCCATACAACACCGTACTAAGGACTGAAAACTTCTCGATCAAAAGGAGCACCAAACTTTTTTTGTCTCTACTACCTCAAACTCTTTCATTTCTTTGATATTTTTCGTTATGCATGTTTCCCAGAGTCATTATCAGAAAATCGTACCAACCACCTCAATTTTCTAAAATACGGAAGTACCACAAACCACATATTCCGCACATTTCTAAACCATCATCTAATTTTTTCATCACACATATTTCGTACGAAGCAAGTCATTATTACAACACCTTATTTACCTATCATTTCCACTCAAATTAGAGTAACAAACCACCAGTTACCATAGGTTCCTAAATTTTCAATTCATATTCCAGATCCTTTCGTAACATGCATTTCATTACTAGACGTAGTCATGATTACAAGACCTTGGTCACACCAAGTACCACGTTTCACCTTATATTTAAACGAGGTAAGCCATAGCCATCAGTTTTTTTTATAAAAAACCGTTGCTTGTGGTTCCTACATTACACATATACCACGTACAAATTCGTCTTACCAAATATGAAACTACACCTTACAGATCTTTATACCGCGTTGCATCGTTTTTCACTCTTTCTCGTGGCACATATATCAGCGCTCAAGCTAGTCACAAGTAGACCACCATAGCAAGAACTTGACTTTAACACTACTCAAATAGGTAGGAAATTCATTTTCATCTCAATCACTGCCAAGTTCCCTTTATAAATGAAATATGAAACCCGACTTTCCATGCCCGTAAAGCCGCACTTCATTTATCTGACATTTCTGGCTACACGTCGTTTTCAAGCTAGCCATTATTAGAATGCCATATCAAGCAAGTCAATCTGAAGTAACAACCGCCGCAGTTGGCATGCATTTGAAAACTATTCCTTTTCTTGACACGTTTTCAGCTCGAGCTAGTCATTATTAGAAAACCATATCAGGAACCTTATTTCTCTACTGAAACCATATTCCCACATGTTCTTAAGTCATCAATGCCTTTTTTCCGTTCCATTGTAATGCACGTTCCAGCGCTTCATTTAGTCACGACCATCAGGACTAAACCAAATACGTCATCTTTCAAATTCACCGAATTAAGGAAAACCCAACCATCGGCATTTGTTTAAGCATTCTTTTTCGTCACAATTCGGAACATAGCACTTGCCAAGGACCAAACCTCACCTTCCACGCCTCCAACTCTTTCTAGCATTTCTCTATTCTTTTTCCTTGTTCACATTTCATTGCTCAATACAGTCGCCCATACAACACCGTACTAAGGACTGAAAACTTCTCGATCAAAAGGAGCACCAAACTTTTTTTGTCTCTACTACCTCAAACTCTTTCATTTCTTTGATATTTTTCGTTATGCATGTTTCCCAGAGTCATTATCAGAAAATCGTACCAACCACCTCAATTTTCTAAAATACGGAAGTACCACAAACCACATATTCCGCACATTTCTAAACCATCATCTAATTTTTTCATCACACATATTTCGTACGAAGCAAGTCATTATTACAACACCTTATTTACCTATCATTTCCACTCAAATTAGAGTAACAAACCACCAGTTACCATAGGTTCCTAAATTTTCAATTCATATTCCAGATCCTTTCGTAACATGCATTTCATTACTAGACGTAGTCATGATTACAAGACCTTGGTCACACCAAGTACCTCGTTTCACCTTATATTTAAAGTAGGTAAGCCATAGCCATCAGTTTTTCATAAAAAACCATTGCTTGTGGTTCCTACATTACACATATACCACGTACAAATTCGTCTTACCAAATATGAAACTACACCTTACAGATCTTTATACCTCGTTGCATCGCTTTTTCTCTCTTTTCCGTGGCACATATATAAGCGCTCAAGCTAGTCACAAGTAGACCACCATAGCAAGAACTTGACTTTTAACACTCTACTCAAATAGGTATGAAATTCATTTTCATCTCAATCACTGCCAAGTTCCCTTTATAAATGAAATATGAAACCAGACTTTCCATGCCCGTAAAGCCGCACTTCATTTATATGACATTTCTGGCTACACGTCGTTTTCAAGCTAGCCATTATTAGAATACCATATCAAGCAAGTCAATCTAAAGTAACAACCGCCGCAGTTGGCATGCATTTGAAAACTATTCCTTTTCTTGACACGTTTTCAGCTCGAGCTAGTCATTATTAGAAAACCATATCAGGAACCTTATTTCTCTACTGAAACCATATTCCCACATGTTCTTAAGTCATCAATGCCTTTTTTCCGTTCCATTGTAATGCACGTTCCAGCGCTTCATTTAGTCGCGACCATCAGGACTAAACCAAATACGTCATCTTTGAAATTCACCGAATTAAGGAAAACCCAACCATCGGCATTTGTTTAAGCATTCTTTTTCGTCACAATTCGGAACATAGCACTTGCCAAGGACCAAACCTCACCTTCCACGCCTCCAACTCTTTCTAGCATTTCTCTATTCTTTTTCCTTGTTCACATTTCATTGCTCAATACAGTCGCCCATACAACACCGTACTAAGGACTGAAAACTTCTCGATCAAAAGGAGCACCAAACTTTTTTTGTCTCTACTACCTCAAACTCTTTCATTTCTTTGATATTTTTCGTTATGAATGTTTCCCAGAGTCATTATCAGAAAATCGTACCAACCACCTCAATTTTCTAAAATACGGAAGTACCACAAACCACATATTCCGCACATTTCTAAACCATCATCTAATTTTTTCATCACACATATTTCGTACGAAGCAAGTCATTATTACAACACCTTATTTACCTATCACTTCCACTCAAAATAGAGTAACAAACCACCAGTTACCATAGGTTCCTAAATTTTCAATTAATATTCCAGATCCTTTCGTAACATGCATTTCATTACTAGACGTAGTCATGATTACAAGACCTTGGTCACACCAAGTACCTCGTTTCACCTTATATTTAAAGTAGGTAAGCCATAGCCATCAGTTTTTCATAAAAAACCATTGCTTGTGGTTCCTACATTACACATATACCACGTACAAATTCGTCTTAGCAAATATGAAACTACACCTTACAGATCTTTATACCTCGTTGCATCGTTTTTCACTCTTTCTCTTGGCACATATATCAGCGCTCAAGCTAGTCACAAGTGGACCACCATAGCAAGAACTTGATTTCTACACTCTACTAAAATAGGTAGGAAATTCATTTTCATCTCAATCACTGCCAAGTTCCCTTTATAAATGAAATATGAAACCCGACTTTCCATGCCCGTAAAGCCGCACTTCATTTATCTGACATTTCTGGCTACACGTCGTTTTCAAGCTAGCCATTATTAAAATACCATATCAAGCAAGTCAATCTAAAGTAACAACCGCCGCAGTTGGCATGCATTTGAAAACTATTCCTTTTCTTGACACGTTTTCAGCTCGAGCTAGTCATTATTAGAAAACCATATCAGGAACCTTATTTCTCTACTGAAACCATATCCCACATGTTCTTAAGTCATCAATGCCTTTTTTCCGTTCCATTGTAATGCACGTTCCAGCGCTTCATTTAGTCGCGACCATCAGGACAAAACCAAATACGTCATCTTTCAAATTCACCGAATTAAGGAAAACCCAACCATCGGCATTTGTTTAAGCATTCTTGTTCGTCACAATTCGGAACATAGCACTTGCCAAGGACCAAACCTCACCTTCCACGCCTCCAACTCTTTCTAGCATTTCTCTATTCTTTTTCCTTGTTCACATTTCATTGCTCAATACAGTCGCCCATACAACACCGTACTAAGGACTGAAAACTTCTCGATCAAAAGGAGCACCAAACTTTTTTTGTCTCTACTACCTCAAACTCTTTCATTTCTCTGATATTTTTCGTTATGCATGTTTCCCAGAGTCATTATCAGAAAATCGTACCAACCACCTCAATTTTCTAAAATACGGAAGTACCACAAACCACATATTCCGCACATTTCTAAACCATTATCTAATTTTGTCATCACACATATTTCATACGAAGCAAGTCATTATTACAACACCTTATTTACCTATCATTTCCACTCAAATTAGAGTAACAAACCACCAGTTACCATAGGTTCCTAAATTTTCAATTCATATTCCAGATCCTTTCGTAACATGCATTTCATTACTAGACGTAGTCATGATTACAAGATTTTCGTCACACCAAGTACCACGTTTCACCTTATATTTAAACTAGGTAAGCCATAGCCATCAGTTTTTTTTATAAAAAACCGTTGCTTGTGGTTCCCACATTACACATATACCACGTACAAATTCGTCTTACCAAATATGAAACTACACCTTACAGATCTTTATACCTCGTTGCATCACTTTTCTCTCTTTTCCGTGGCACATATATAAGCGCTCAAGCTAGTCACAAGTAGACCACCATAGCAAGAACTTGACTTTAACACTCTACTCAAATAGGTAGGAAATTCATTTTCATCTCAATCACTGCCAAGTTCCCTTTATAAATGAAATATGAAACCAGACTTTCCATGCCCGTAAAGCCGCACTTCATTTATCTGACATTTCTGGCTACACGTCGTTTTCAAGCTAGCCATTATTAGAATACCATATCAAGCAAGTCAATCTAAAGTAACAACCGCCGCAGTTGGCATGCATTTGAAAACTATTCCTTTTCTTGACACGTTTTCAGCTCGAGCTAGTCATTATTAGAAAACCATATCAGGAACCTTATTTCTCTACTGAAACCATATTCCCACATGTTATTAAGTCATCAATGCCTTTTTTCCGTTCCATTGTAATGCACGTTCCAGCGCTTCATTTAGTCGCGACCATCAGGACTAAACCAAATACGTCATCTTTCAAATTCACCGAATTAAGGAAAACCCAACCATCGGCATTTGTTTAAGCATTCTTTTTCGTCACAATTCGGAACATAGCACTTGCCAAGGACCAAACCTCACCTTCCACGCCTCCAACTCTTTCTAGCATTTCTCCATTCTTTTTCCTTGTTCACATTTCATTGCTCAATACAGTCGCCCATACAACACCGTACTAAGGACTGAAAACTTCTCGATCAAAAGGAGCACCAAACTTTTTTTGTCTCTACTACCTCAAACTCTTTCATTTCTTTGATATTTTTCGTTATGCATGTTTCCCAGAGTCATTATCAGAAAATCGTACCAACCACCTCAATTTTCTAAAATACGGAAGTACCACAAACCACATATTCCGCACATTTCTAAACCATCATCTAATTTTTTCATCACACATATTTCGTACGAAGCAAGTCATTATTACAACACCTTATTTACCTATCATTTCCACTCAAATTAGAGTAACAAACCACCAGTTACCATAGGTTCCTAAATTTTCAATTCATATTCCAGATCCTTTCGTAACATGCATTTCATTACTAGACGTAGTCATGATTACAAGACCTTGGTCACACCAAGTACCACGTTTCACCTTATATTTAAACGAGGTAAGCCATAGCCATCAGTTTTTTTTATAAAAAACCGTTGCTTGTGGTTCCTACATTACACATATACCACGTACAAATTCGTCTTACCAAATATGAAACTACACCTTACAGATCTTTATACCGCGTTGCATCGTTTTTCACTCTTTCTCGTGGCACATATATCAGCGCTCAAGCTAGTCACAAGTAGACCACCATAGCAAGAACTTGACTTTAACACTACTCAAATAGGTAGGAAATTCATTTTCATCTCAATCACTGCCAAGTTCCCTTTATAAATGAAATATGAAACCCGACTTTCCATGCCCGTAAAGCCGCACTTCATTTATCTGACATTTCTGGCTACACGTCGTTTTCAAGCTAGCCATTATTAGAATGCCATATCAAGCAAGTCAATCTGAAGTAACAACCGCCGCAGTTGGCATGCATTTGAAAACTATTCCTTTTCTTGACACGTTTTCAGCTCGAGCTAGTCATTATTAGAAAACCATATCAGGAACCTTATTTCTCTACTGAAACCATATTCCCACATGTTCTTAAGTCATCAATGCCTTTTTTCCGTTCCATTGTAATGCACGTTCCAGCGCTTCATTTAGTCACGACCATCAGGACTAAACCAAATACGTCATCTTTCAAATTCACCGAATTAAGGAAAACCCAACCATCGGCATTTGTTTAAGCATTCTTTTTCGTCACAATTCGGAATATAGCACTTGCCAAGGACCAAACCTCACCTTCCACGCCTCCAACTCTTTCTAGCATTTCTCTATTCTTTTTCCTTGTTCACATTTCATTGCTCAATACAGTCGCCCATACAACACCGTACTAAGGACTGAAAACTTCTCGATCAAAAGGAGCACCAAACTTTTTTTGTCTCTACTACCTCAAACTCTTTCATTTCTTTGATATTTTTCGTTATGCATGTTTCCCAGAGTCATTATCAGAAAATCGTACCAACCACCTCAATTTTCTAAAATACGGAAGTACCACAAACCACATATTCCGCACATTTCTAAACCATCATCTAATTTTTTCATCACACATATTTCGTACGAAGCAAGTCATTATTACAACACCTTATTTACCTATCATTTCCACTCAAATTAGAGTAACAAACCACCAGTTACCATAGGTTCCTAAATTTTCAATTCATATTCCAGATCCTTTCGTAACATGCATTTCATTACTAGACGTAGTCATGATTACAAGACCTTGGTCACACCAAGTACCTCGTTTCACCTTATATTTAAAGTAGGTAAGCCATAGCCATCAGTTTTTCATAAAAAACCATTGCTTGTGGTTCCTACATTACACATATACCACGTACAAATTCGTCTTACCAAATATGAAACTACACCTTACAGATCTTTATACCTCGTTGCATCGCTTTTTCTCTCTTTTCCGTGGCACATATATAAGCGCTCAAGCTAGTCACAAGTAGACCACCATAGCAAGAACTTGACTTTTAACACTCTACTCAAATAGGTATGAAATTCATTTTCATCTCAATCACTGCCAAGTTCCCTTTATAAATGAAATATGAAACCAGACTTTCCATGCCCGTAAAGCCGCACTTCATTTATATGACATTTCTGGCTACACGTCGTTTTCAAGCTAGCCATTATTAGAATACCATATCAAGCAAGTCAATCTAAAGTAACAACCGCCGCAGTTGGCATGCATTTGAAAACTATTCCTTTTCTTGACACGTTTTCAGCTCGAGCTAGTCATTATTAGAAAACCATATCAGGAACCTTATTTCTCTACTGAAACCATATTCCCACATGTTCTTAAGTCATCAATGCCTTTTTTCCGTTCCATTGTAATGCACGTTCCAGCGCTTCATTTAGTCGCGACCATCAGGACTAAACCAAATACGTCATCTTTCAAATTCACCGAATTAAGGAAAACCCAACCATCGGCATTTGTTTAAGCATTCTTTTTCGTCACAATTCGGAACATAGCACTTGCCAAGGACCAAACCTCACCTTCCACGCCTCCAACTCTTTCTAGCATTTCTCCATTCTTTTTCCTTGTTCACATTTCATTGCTCAATACAGTCGCCCATACAACACCGTACTAAGGACTGAAAACTTCTCGATCAAAAGGAGCACCAAACTTTTTTTGTCTCTACTACCTCAAACTCTTTCATTTCTTTGATATTTTTCGTTATGCATGTTTCCCAGAGTCATTATCAGAAAATCGTACCAACCACCTCAATTTTCTAAAATACGGAAGTACCACAAACCACATATTCCGCACATTTCTAAACCATCATCTAATTTTTTCATCACACATATTTCGTACGAAGCAAGTCATTATTACAACACCTTATTTACCTATCATTTCCACTCAAATTAGAGTAACAAACCACCAGTTACCATAGGTTCCTAAATTTTCAATTCATATTCCAGATCCTTTCGTAACATGCATTTCATTACTAGACGTAGTCATGATTACAAGACCTTGGTCACACCAAGTACCACGTTTCACCTTATATTTAAACGAGGTAAGCCATAGCCATCAGTTTTTTTTATAAAAAACCGTTGCTTGTGGTTCCTACATTACACATATACCACGTACAAATTCGTCTTACCAAATATGAAACTACACCTTACAGATCTTTATACCGCGTTGCATCGTTTTTCACTCTTTCTCGTGGCACATATATCAGCGCTCAAGCTAGTCACAAGTAGACCACCATAGCAAGAACTTGACTTTAACACTACTCAAATAGGTAGGAAATTCATTTTCATCTCAATCACTGCCAAGTTCCCTTTATAAATGAAATATGAAACCCGACTTTCCATGCCCGTAAAGCCGCACTTCATTTATCTGACATTTCTGGCTACACGTCGTTTTCAAGCTAGCCATTATTAGAATGCCATATCAAGCAAGTCAATCTGAAGTAACAACCGCCGCAGTTGGCATGCATTTGAAAACTATTCCTTTTCTTGACACGTTTTCAGCTCGAGCTAGTCATTATTAGAAAACCATATCAGGAACCTTATTTCTCTACTGAAACCATATTCCCACATGTTCTTAAGTCATCAATGCCTTTTTTCCGTTCCATTGTAATGCACGTTCCAGCGCTTCATTTAGTCACGACCATCAGGACTAAACCAAATACGTCATCTTTCAAATTCACCGAATTAAGGAAAACCCAACCATCGGCATTTGTTTAAGCATTCTTTTTCGTCACAATTCGGAACATAGCACTTGCCAAGGACCAAACCTCACCTTCCACGCCTCCAACTCTTTCTAGCATTTCTCTATTCTTTTTCCTTGTTCACATTTCATTGCTCAATACAGTCGCCCATACAACACCGTACTAAGGACTGAAAACTTCTCGATCAAAAGGAGCACCAAACTTTTTTTGTCTCTACTACCTCAAACTCTTTCATTTCTTTGATATTTTTCGTTATGCATGTTTCCCAGAGTCATTATCAGAAAATCGTACCAACCACCTCAATTTTCTAAAATACGGAAGTACCACAAACCACATATTCCGCACATTTCTAAACCATCATCTAATTTTTTCATCACACATATTTCGTACGAAGCAAGTCATTATTACAACACCTTATTTACCTATCATTTCCACTCAAATTAGAGTAACAAACCACCAGTTACCATAGGTTCCTAAATTTTCAATTCATATTCCAGATCCTTTCGTAACATGCATTTCATTACTAGACGTAGTCATGATTACAAGACCTTGGTCACACCAAGTACCTCGTTTCACCTTATATTTAAAGTAGGTAAGCCATAGCCATCAGTTTTTCATAAAAAACCATTGCTTGTGGTTCCTACATTACACATATACCACGTACAAATTCGTCTTACCAAATATGAAACTACACCTTACAGATCTTTATACCTCGTTGCATCGCTTTTTCTCTCTTTTCCGTGGCACATATATAAGCGCTCAAGCTAGTCACAAGTAGACCACCATAGCAAGAACTTGACTTTTAACACTCTACTCAAATAGGTATGAAATTCATTTTCATCTCAATCACTGCCAAGTTCCCTTTATAAATGAAATATGAAACCAGACTTTCCATGCCCGTAAAGCCGCACTTCATTTATATGACATTTCTGGCTACACGTCGTTTTCAAGCTAGCCATTATTAGAATACCATATCAAGCAAGTCAATCTAAAGTAACAACCGCCGCAGTTGGCATGCATTTGAAAACTATTCCTTTTCTTGACACGTTTTCAGCTCGAGCTAGTCATTATTAGAAAACCATATCAGGAACCTTATTTCTCTACTGAAACCATATTCCCACATGTTCTTAAGTCATCAATGCCTTTTTTCCGTTCCATTGTAATGCACGTTCCAGCGCTTCATTTAGTCGCGACCATCAGGACTAAACCAAATACGTCATCTTTGAAATTCACCGAATTAAGGAAAACCCAACCATCGGCATTTGTTTAAGCATTCTTTTTCGTCACAATTCGGAACATAGCACTTGCCAAGGACCAAACCTCACCTTCCACGCCTCCAACTCTTTCTAGCATTTCTCTATTCTTTTTCCTTGTTCACATTTCATTGCTCAATACAGTCGCCCATACAACACCGTACTAAGGACTGAAAACTTCTCGATCAAAAGGAGCACCAAACTTTTTTTGTCTCTACTACCTCAAACTCTTTCATTTCTTTGATATTTTTCGTTATGAATGTTTCCCAGAGTCATTATCAGAAAATCGTACCAACCACCTCAATTTTCTAAAATACGGAAGTACCACAAACCACATATTCCGCACATTTCTAAACCATCATCTAATTTTTTCATCACACATATTTCGTACGAAGCAAGTCATTATTACAACACCTTATTTACCTATCACTTCCACTCAAAATAGAGTAACAAACCACCAGTTACCATAGGTTCCTAAATTTTCAATTAATATTCCAGATCCTTTCGTAACATGCATTTCATTACTAGACGTAGTCATGATTACAAGACCTTGGTCACACCAAGTACCTCGTTTCACCTTATATTTAAAGTAGGTAAGCCATAGCCATCAGTTTTTCATAAAAAACCATTGCTTGTGGTTCCTACATTACACATATACCACGTACAAATTCGTCTTAGCAAATATGAAACTACACCTTACAGATCTTTATACCTCGTTGCATCGTTTTTCACTCTTTCTCTTGGCACATATATCAGCGCTCAAGCTAGTCACAAGTGGACCACCATAGCAAGAACTTGATTTCTACACTCTACTAAAATAGGTAGGAAATTCATTTTCATCTCAATCACTGCCAAGTTCCCTTTATAAATGAAATATGAAACCCGACTTTCCATGCCCGTAAAGCCGCACTTCATTTATCTGACATTTCTGGCTACACGTCGTTTTCAAGCTAGCCATTATTAAAATACCATATCAAGCAAGTCAATCTAATGTAACAACCGCCGCAGTTGGCATGCATTTGAAAACTATTCCTTTTCTTGACACGTTTTCAGCTCGAGCTAGTCATTATTAGAAAACCATATCAGGAACCTTATTTCTCTACTGAAACCATATCCCACATGTTCTTAAGTCATCAATGCCTTTTTTCCGTTCCATTGTAATGCACGTTCCAGCGCTTCATTTAGTCGCGACCATCAGGACAAAACCAAATACGTCATCTTTCAAATTCACCGAATTAAGGAAAACCCAACCATCGGCATTTGTTTAAGCATTCTTGTTCGTCACAATTCGGAACATAGCACTTGCCAAGGACCAAACCTCACCTTCCACGCCTCCAACTCTTTCTAGCATTTCTCTATTCTTTTTCCTTGTTCACATTTCATTGCTCAATACAGTCGCCCATACAACACCGTACTAAGGACTGAAAACTTCTCGATCAAAAGGAGCACCAAACTTTTTTTGTCTCTACTACCTCAAACTCTTTCATTTCTCTGATATTTTTCGTTATGCATGTTTCCCAGAGTCATTATCAGAAAATCGTACCAACCACCTCAATTTTCTAAAATACGGAAGTACCACAAACCACATATTCCGCACATTTCTAAACCATTATCTAATTTTGTCATCACACATATTTCATACGAAGCAAGTCATTATTACAACACCTTATTTACCTATCATTTCCACTCAAATTAGAGTAACAAACCACCAGTTACCATAGGTTCCTAAATTTTCAATTCATATTCCAGATCCTTTCGTAACATGCATTTCATTACTAGACGTAGTCATGATTACAAGATTTTCGTCACACCAAGTACCACGTTTCACCTTATATTTAAACTAGGTAAGCCATAGCCATCAGTTTTTTTTATAAAAAACCGTTGCTTGTGGTTCCCACATTACACATATACCACGTACAAATTCGTCTTACCAAATATGAAACTACACCTTACAGATCTTTATACCTCGTTGCATCACTTTTCTCTCTTTTCCGTGGCACATATATAAGCGCTCAAGCTAGTCACAAGTAGACCACCATAGCAAGAACTTGACTTTAACACTCTACTCAAATAGGTAGGAAATTCATTTTCATCTCAATCACTGCCAAGTTCCCTTTATAAATGAAATATGAAACCAGACTTTCCATGCCCGTAAAGCCGCACTTCATTTATCTGACATTTCTGGCTACACGTCGTTTTCAAGCTAGCCATTATTAGAATACCATATCAAGCAAGTCAATCTAAAGTAACAACCGCCGCAGTTGGCATGCATTTGAAAACTATTCCTTTTCTTGACACGTTTTCAGCTCGAGCTAGTCATTATTAGAAAACCATATCAGGAACCTTATTTCTCTACTGAAACCATATTCCCACATGTTATTAAGTCATCAATGCCTTTTTTCCGTTCCATTGTAATGCACGTTCCAGCGCTTCATTTAGTCGCGACCATCAGGACTAAACCAAATACGTCATCTTTCAAATTCACCGAATTAAGGAAAACCCAACCATCGGCATTTGTTTAAGCATTCTTTTTCGTCACAATTCGGAACATAGCACTTGCCAAGGACCAAACCTCACCTTCCACGCCTCCAACTCTTTCTAGCATTTCTCCATTCTTTTTCCTTGTTCACATTTCATTGCTCAATACAGTCGCCCATACAACACCGTACTAAGGACTGAAAACTTCTCGATCAAAAGGAGCACCAAACTTTTTTTGTCTCTACTACCTCAAACTCTTTCATTTCTTTGATATTTTTCGTTATGCATGTTTCCCAGAGTCATTATCAGAAAATCGTACCAACCACCTCAATTTTCTAAAATACGGAAGTACCACAAACCACATATTCCGCACATTTCTAAACCATCATCTAATTTTTTCATCACACATATTTCGTACGAAGCAAGTCATTATTACAACACCTTATTTACCTATCATTTCCACTCAAATTAGAGTAACAAACCACCAGTTACCATAGGTTCCTAAATTTTCAATTCATATTCCAGATCCTTTCGTAACATGCATTTCATTACTAGACGTAGTCATGATTACAAGACCTTGGTCACACCAAGTACCACGTTTCACCTTATATTTAAACGAGGTAAGCCATAGCCATCAGTTTTTTTTATAAAAAACCGTTGCTTGTGGTTCCTACATTACACATATACCACGTACAAATTCGTCTTACCAAATATGAAACTACACCTTACAGATCTTTATACCGCGTTGCATCGTTTTTCACTCTTTCTCGTGGCACATATATCAGCGCTCAAGCTAGTCACAAGTAGACCACCATAGCAAGAACTTGACTTTAACACTACTCAAATAGGTAGGAAATTCATTTTCATCTCAATCACTGCCAAGTTCCCTTTATAAATGAAATATGAAACCCGACTTTCCATGCCCGTAAAGCCGCACTTCATTTATCTGACATTTCTGGCTACACGTCGTTTTCAAGCTAGCCATTATTAGAATGCCATATCAAGCAAGTCAATCTGAAGTAACAACCGCCGCAGTTGGCATGCATTTGAAAACTATTCCTTTTCTTGACACGTTTTCAGCTCGAGCTAGTCATTATTAGAAAACCATATCAGGAACCTTATTTCTCTACTGAAACCATATTCCCACATGTTCTTAAGTCATCAATGCCTTTTTTCCGTTCCATTGTAATGCACGTTCCAGCGCTTCATTTAGTCACGACCATCAGGACTAAACCAAATACGTCATCTTTCAAATTCACCGAATTAAGGAAAACCCAACCATCGGCATTTGTTTAAGCATTCTTTTTCGTCACAATTCGGAACATAGCACTTGCCAAGGACCAAACCTCACCTTCCACGCCTCCAACTCTTTCTAGCATTTCTCTATTCTTTTTCCTTGTTCACATTTCATTGCTCAATACAGTCGCCCATACAACACCGTACTAAGGACTGAAAACTTCTCGATCAAAAGGAGCACCAAACTTTTTTTGTCTCTACTACCTCAAACTCTTTCATTTCTTTGATATTTTTCGTTATGCATGTTTCCCAGAGTCATTATCAGAAAATCGTACCAACCACCTCAATTTTCTAAAATACGGAAGTACCACAAACCACATATTCCGCACATTTCTAAACCATCATCTAATTTTTTCATCACACATATTTCGTACGAAGCAAGTCATTATTACAACACCTTATTTACCTATCATTTCCACTCAAATTAGAGTAACAAACCACCAGTTACCATAGGTTCCTAAATTTTCAATTCATATTCCAGATCCTTTCGTAACATGCATTTCATTACTAGACGTAGTCATGATTACAAGACCTTGGTCACACCAAGTACCTCGTTTCACCTTATATTTAAAGTAGGTAAGCCATAGCCATCAGTTTTTCATAAAAAACCATTGCTTGTGGTTCCTACATTACACATATACCACGTACAAATTCGTCTTACCAAATATGAAACTACACCTTACAGATCTTTATACCTCGTTGCATCGCTTTTTCTCTCTTTTCCGTGGCACATATATAAGCGCTCAAGCTAGTCACAAGTAGACCACCATAGCAAGAACTTGACTTTTAACACTCTACTCAAATAGGTATGAAATTCATTTTCATCTCAATCACTGCCAAGTTCCCTTTATAAATGAAATATGAAACCAGACTTTCCATGCCCGTAAAGCCGCACTTCATTTATATGACATTTCTGGCTACACGTCGTTTTCAAGCTAGCCATTATTAGAATACCATATCAAGCAAGTCAATCTAAAGTAACAACCGCCGCAGTTGGCATGCATTTGAAAACTATTCCTTTTCTTGACACGTTTTCAGCTCGAGCTAGTCATTATTAGAAAACCATATCAGGAACCTTATTTCTCTACTGAAACCATATTCCCACATGTTCTTAAGTCATCAATGCCTTTTTTCCGTTCCATTGTAATGCACGTTCCAGCGCTTCATTTAGTCGCGACCATCAGGACTAAACCAAATACGTCATCTTTGAAATTCACCGAATTAAGGAAAACCCAACCATCGGCATTTGTTTAAGCATTCTTTTTCGTCACAATTCGGAACATAGCACTTGCCAAGGACCAAACCTCACCTTCCACGCCTCCAACTCTTTCTAGCATTTCTCTATTCTTTTTCCTTGTTCACATTTCATTGCTCAATACAGTCGCCCATACAACACCGTACTAAGGACTGAAAACTTCTCGATCAAAAGGAGCACCAAACTTTTTTTGTCTCTACTACCTCAAACTCTTTCATTTCTTTGATATTTTTCGTTATGAATGTTTCCCAGAGTCATTATCAGAAAATCGTACCAACCACCTCAATTTTCTAAAATACGGAAGTACCACAAACCACATATTCCGCACATTTCTAAACCATCATCTAATTTTTTCATCACACATATTTCGTACGAAGCAAGTCATTATTACAACACCTTATTTACCTATCACTTCCACTCAAAATAGAGTAACAAACCACCAGTTACCATAGGTTCCTAAATTTTCAATTAATATTCCAGATTCTTTCGTAACATGCATCTCATTACTAGATGTAGTCATGATTACAAGACCTTGGTCATAGCAAGTACCTCGTTTCACCTTATATTTAATGTAGGTAAGCCATAGCCATCAGTTTTTCATAAAAAACCATTGCTTGTGGTTCCTACATTACACATATACCACGTACAAATTCGTCTTACCAAATATGGAACTACACCTTACAGATCCTTATACCTCGTTGCATCGTTTTTCACTCTTTCTCGTGGCACATATATCAGCGCTCAAGCTAGTCACAAGTAGACCACCATAGCAAGAACTTGACTTTTAACACTCTACTCAAATAGGTATGAAATTCATTTTCATCTCAATCACTGCCAAGTTCCCTTTATAAATGAAATATGAAACCAGACTTTCCATGCCCGTAAAGCCGCACTTCATTTATATGACATTTCTGGCTACACGTCGTTTTCAAGCTAGCCATTATTAGAATACCATATCAAGCAAGTCAATCTAAAGTAACAACCGCCACAGTTGGCATGCATTTCAAAACTATTCCTTTTCTTGACACGTTTTCAGCTCGAGCTAGTCATTATTAGAAAACCATATCAGGAACCTTATTTCTCTACTGAAACCATATTCCCACATGTTCTTAAGTCATCAATGCCTTTTTTCCGTTCCATTGTAATGCACGTTCCAGCGCTTCATTTAGTCGCGACCATCAGGACTAAACCAAATACGTCATCTTTGAAATTCACCGAATTAAGGAAAACCCAACCATCGGCATTTGTTTAAGCATTCTTTTTCGTCACAATTCGGAACATAGCACTTGCCAAGGACCAAACCTCACCTTCCACGCCTCCAACTCTTTCTAGCATTTCTCTATTCTTTTTCCTTGTTCACATTTCATTGCTCAATACAGTCGCCCATACAACACCGTACTAAGGACTGAAAACTTCTCGATCAAAAGGAGCACCAAACTTTTTTTGTCTCTACTACCTCAAACTCTTTCATTTCTTTGATATTTTTCGTTATGAATGTTTCCCAGAGTCATTATCAGAAAATCGTACCAACCACCTCAATTTTCTAAAATACGGAAGTACCACAAACCACATATTCCGCACATTTCTAAACCATCATCTAATTTTTTCATCACACATACTTCGTACGAAGCAAGTCATTATTACAACACCTTATTTACCTATCATTTCCACTCAAATTAGAGTAACAAACCACCAGTTACCATAGGTTCCTAAATTTTCAATTCACATTCCAGATCCTTTCGTAACATGCATTTCATTACTAGACGTAGTCATGATTACAAGACCTTGGTCACACCAAGTACCTCGTTTCACCTTATATTTAAAGTAGGTAAGCCATAGCCATCAGTTTTTCATAAAAAACCATTGCTTGTGGTTCCTACATTACACATATACCACGTACAAATTCGTCTTAGCAAATATGAAACTACACCTTACAGATCTTTATACCTCGTTGCATCGTTTTTCACTCTTTCTCGTGGCACATATATCAGCGCTTAAGCTAGTCACAAGTGGACCACCATAGCAAGAACTTGATTTCTACACTCTACTAAAATAGGTAGGAAATTCATTTTCATCTCAATCACTGCCAAGTTCCCTTTATAAATGAAATATGAAACCCGACTTTCCATGCCCGTAAAGCCGCACTTCATTTATCTGACATTTCTGGCTACACGTCGTTTTCAAGCTAGCCATTATTAGAATGCCATATCAAGCAAGTCAATCTGAAGTAACAACCGCCGCAGTTGGCATGCATTTGAAAACTATTCCTTTTCTTGACACGTTTTCAGCTCGAGCTAGTCATTATTAGAAAACCATATCAGGAACCTTATTTCTCTACTGAAACCATATTCCCACATGTTCTTAAGTCATCAATGCCTTTTTTCCGTTCCATTGTAATGCACGTTCCAGCGCTTCATTTAGTCACGACCATCAGGACTAAACCAAATACGTCATCTTTCAAATTCACCGAATTAAGGAAAACCCAACCATCGGCATTTGTTTAAGCATTCTTTTTCGTCACAATTCGGAACATAGCACTTGCCAAGGACCAAACCTCACCTTCCACGCCTCCAACTCTTTCTAGCATTTCTCTATTCTTTTTCCTTGTTCACATTTCATTGCTCAATACAGTCGCCCATACAACACCGTACTAAGGACTGAAAACTTCTCGATCAAAAGGAGCACCAAACTTTTTTTGTCTCTACTACCTCAAACTCTTTCATTTCTTTGATATTTTTCGTTATGCATGTTTCCCAGAGTCATTATCAGAAAATCGTACCAACCACCTCAATTTTCTAAAATACGGAAGTACCACAAACCACATATTCCGCACATTTCTAAACCATCATCTAATTTTTTCATCACACATATTTCGTACGAAGCAAGTCATTATTACAACACCTTATTTACCTATCATTTCCACTCAAATTAGAGTAACAAACCACCAGTTACCATAGGTTCCTAAATTTTCAATTCATATTCCAGATCCTTTCGTAACATGCATTTCATTACTAGACGTAGTCATGATTACAAGACCTTGGTCACACCAAGTACCTCGTTTCACCTTATATTTAAAGTAGGTAAGCCATAGCCATCAGTTTTTCATAAAAAACCATTGCTTGTGGTTCCTACATTACACATATACCACGTACAAATTCGTCTTACCAAATATGAAACTACACCTTACAGATCTTTATACCTCGTTGCATCGCTTTTTCTCTCTTTTCCGTGGCACATATATAAGCGCTCAAGCTAGTCACAAGTAGACCACCATAGCAAGAACTTGACTTTTAACACTCTACTCAAATAGGTATGAAATTCATTTTCATCTCAATCACTGCCAAGTTCCCTTTATAAATGAAATATGAAACCAGACTTTCCATGCCCGTAAAGCCGCACTTCATTTATATGACATTTCTTGCTACACGTCGTTTTCAAGCTAGCCATTATTAGAATACCATATCAAGCAAGTCAATCTAAAGTAACAACCGCCGCAGTTGGCATGCATTTGAAAACTATTCCTTTTCTTGACACGTTTTCAGCTCGAGCTAGTCATTATTAGAAAACCATATCAGGAACCTTATTTCTCTACTGAAACCATATTCCCACATGTTCTTAAGTCATCAATGCCTTTTTTCCGTTCCATTGTAATGCACGTTCCAGCGCTTCATTTAGTCGCGACCATCAGGACTAAACCAAATACGTCATCTTTGAAATTCACCGAATTAAGGAAAACCCAACCATCGGCATTTGTTTAAGCATTCTTTTTCGTCACAATTCGGAACATAGCACTTGCCAAGGACCAAACCTCACCTTCCACGCCTCTAACTCTTTCTAGCATTTCTCTATTCTTTTTCCTTGTTCACATTTCATTGCTCAATACAGTCGCCCATACAACACCGTACTAAGGACTGAAAACTTCTCGATCAAAAGGAGCACCAAACTTTTTTTGTCTCTACTACCTCAAACTCTTTCATTTCTTTGATATTTTTCGTTATGAATGTTTCCCAGAGTCATTATCAGAAAATCGTACCAACCACCTCAATTTTCTAAAATACGGAAGTACCACAAACCACATATTCCGCACATTTCTAAACCATCATCTAATTTTTTCATCACACATATTTCGTACGAAGCAAGTCATTATTACAACACCTTATTTACCTATCACTTCCACTCAAAATAGAGTAACAAACCACCAGTTACCATAGGTTCCTAAATTTTCAATTAATATTCCAGATTCTTTCGTAACATGCATCTCATTACTAGATGTAGTCATGATTACAAGACCTTGGTCATAGCAAGTACCTCGTTTCACCTTATATTTAATGTAGGTAAGCCATAGCCATCAGTTTTTCATAAAAAACCATTGCTTGTGGTTCCTACATTACACATATACCACGTACAAATTCGTCTTACCAAATATGGAACTACACCTTACAGATCCTTATACCTCGTTGCATCGTTTTTCACTCTTTCTCGTGGCACATATATCAGCGCTCAAGCTAGTCACAAGTAGACCACCATAGCAAGAACTTGATTTCTACACTCTACTAAAATAGGTAGGAAATTCATTTTCATTTCAATCACTGCCAAGTTCCCTTTATAAATGAAATATGAGACCCGACTCTCCATGCCCGTTTAAAGCTGCACTTCATTTATCTGACATTTCTGGCTACATGTCGTTTTCAAGCTAGCCATTATTAGAATACCTTATCAAGCAAGTCAATCTAAAGTAACAACCGCCGCAGTTGGCATGCATTTGAAAACTATTCGTTTTCTTAACGCGTTTTCAGCTCGTGCTAGTCATTATTAGAAAAACATATCAGGAACCTTATTTCTCTACTCAAACCATATTCCCACATGTTCTTAAGTCATCAATGCCTTTTTTCCGTTCCATTGTAATGCACGTTCCAGCGCTTCATTTAGTCGCGACCATCAGGACTAAACCAAATATGTCATCTTTCAAATTCACCGAATTAAGGAAAACCCAACCATCGGCATTTGTTTAAGCATTCTTTTTCGTCACAATTCGGAACATAGCACTTGCCAAGGACCAAACCTCACCTTCCACGCCTCCAACTCTTTCTAGCATTTCTCTATTCTTTTTCCTTGTTCACATTTCATTGCTCAATACAGTCGCCCATACAACACCGTACTAAGGACTGAAAACTTCTCGATCAAAAGGAGCACCAAACTTTTTTTGTCTCTACTACCTCAAACTCTTTCATTTCTTTGATATTTTTCGTTATGCATGTTTCCCAGAGTCATTATCAGAAAATCGTACCAACCACCTCAATTTTCTAAAATACGGAAGTACCACAAACCACATATTCCGCACATTTCTAAACCATCATCTAATTTTTTCATCACACATATTTCGTACGAAGCAAGTCATTATTACAACACCTTATTTACCTATCATTTCCACTCAAATTAGAGTAACAAACCACCAGTTACCATAGGTTCCTAAATTTTCAATTCATATTCCAGATCCTTTCGTAACATGCATTTCATTACTAGACGTAGTCATGATTACAAGACCTTGGTCACACCAAGTACCTCGTTTCACCTTATATTTAAAGTAGGTAAGCCATAGCCATCAGTTTTTCATAAAAAACCATTGCTTGTGGTTCCTACATTACACATATACCACGTACAAATTCGTCTTACCAAATATGAAACTACACCTTACAGATCTTTATACCTCGTTGCATCGCTTTTTCTCTCTTTTCCGTGGCACATATATAAGCGCTCAAGCTAGTCACAAGTAGACCACCATAGCAAGAACTTGACTTTTAACACTCTACTCAAATAGGTATGAAATTCATTTTCATCTCAATCACTGCCAAGTTCCCTTTATAAATGAAATATGAAACCAGACTTTCCATGCCCGTAAAGCCGCACTTCATTTATATGACATTTCTGGCTACACGTCGTTTTCAAGCTAGCCATTATTAGAATACCATATCAAGCAAGTCAATCTAAAGTAACAACCGCCGCAGTTGGCATGCATTTGAAAACTATTCCTTTTCTTGACACGTTTTCAGCTCGAGCTAGTCATTATTAGAAAACCATATCAGGAACCTTATTTCTCTACTGAAACCATATTCCCACATGTTCTTAAGTCATCAATGCCTTTTTTCCGTTCCATTGTAATGCACGTTCCAGCGCTTCATTTAGTCGCGACCATCAGGACTAAACCAAATACGTCATCTTTGAAATTCACCGAATTAAGGAAAACCCAACCATCGGCATTTGTTTAAGCATTCTTTTTCGTCACAATTCGGAACATAGCACTTGCCAAGGACCAAACCTCACCTTCCACGCCTCCAACTCTTTCTAGCATTTCTCTATTCTTTTTCCTTGTTCACATTTCATTGCTCAATACAGTCGCCCATACAACACCGTACTAAGGACTGAAAACTTCTCGATCAAAACGAGCACCAAACTTTTTTTGTCTCTACTACCTCAAACTCTTTCATTTCTTTGATATTTTTCGTTATGAATGTTTCCCAGAGTCATTATCAGAAAATCGTACCAACCACCTCAATTTTCTAAAATACGGAAGTACCACAAACCACATATTCCGCACATTTCTAAACCATCATCTAATTTTTTCATCACACATACTTCGTACGAAGCAAGTCATTATTACAACACCTTATTTACCTATCATTTCCACTCAAATTAGAGTAACAAACCACCAGTTACCATAGGTTCCTAAATTTTCAATTCATATTCCAGATCCTTTCGTAACATGCATTTCATTACTAGACGTAGTCATGATTACAAGATTTTGGTCACACCAAGTACCACGTTTCACCTTATATTTAAACTAGGTAAGCCATAGCCATCAGTTTTTTTTATAAAAAACCGTTGCTTGTGGTTCCCACATTACACATATACCACGTACAAATTCGTCTTACCAAATATGAAACTACACCTTACAGATCTTTATACCTCGTTGCATCGCTTTTCTCTCTTTTCCGTGGCACATATATAAGCGCTCAAGCTAGTCACAAGTAGACCACCATAGCAAGAACTTGACTTTAACACTCTACTCAAATAGGTAGGAAATTCATTTTCATCTCAATCACTGCCAAGTTCCCTTTATAAATGAAATATGAAACCAGACTTTCCATGCCCGTAAAGCCGCACTTCATTTATCTGACATTTCTGGCTACACGTCGTTTTCAAGCTAGCCATTATTAGAATACCATATCAAGCAAGTCAATCTGAAGTAACAACCGCCGCAGTTGGCATGCATTTGAAAACTATTCCTTTTCTTGACACGTTTTCAGCTCGAGCTAGTCATTATTAGAAAACCATATCAGGAACCTTATTTCGCTACTGAAACCATATTCCCACATGTTCTTAAGTCATCAATGCCTTTTTTCCGTTCCATTGTAATGCACGTTCCAGCGCTTCATTTAGTCACGACCATCAGGACTAAACCAAATACGTCATCTTTCAAATTCACCGAATTAAGGAAAACCCAACCATCGGCATTTGTTTAAGCATTCTTTTTCGTCACAATTCGGAACATAGCACTTGCCAAGGACCAAACCTCACCTTCCACGCCTCCAACTCTTTCTAGCATTTCTCTATTCTTTTTCCTTGTTCACATTTCATTGCTCAATACAGTCGCCCATACAACACCGTACTAAGGACTGAAAACTTCTCGATCAAAAGGAGCACCAAACTTTTTTTGTCTCTACTACCTCAAACTCTTTCATTTCTTTGATATTTTTCGTTATGAATGTTTCCCAGAGTCATTATCAGAAAATCGTACCAACCACCTCAATTTTCTAAAATACGGAAGTACCACAAACCACATATTCCGCACATTTCTAAACCATCATCTAATTTTTTCATCACACATATTTCGTACGAAGCAAGTCATTATTACAACACCTTATTTACCTATCACTTCCACTCAAAATAGAGTAACAAACCACCAGTTACCATAGGTTCCTAAATTTTCAATTCATATTCCAGATTCTTTCGTAACATGCATCTCATTACTAGACGTAGTCATGATTACAAGACCTTGGTCATAGCAAGTACCTCGTTTCACCTTATATTTAATGTAGGTAAGCCATAGCCATCAGTTTTTCATAAAAAACCATTGCTTGTGGTTCCTACATTACACATATACCACGTACAAATTCGTCTTACCAAATATGGAACTACACCTTACAGATCCTTATACCTCGTTGCATCGTTTTTCACTCTTTCTCGTGGCACATATATCAGCGCTCAAGCTAGTCACAAGTAGACCACCATAGCAAGAACTTGATTTCTACACTCTACTAAAATAGGTAGGAAATTCATTTTCATTTCAATCACTGCCAAGTTCCCTTTATAAATGAAATATGAGACCCGACTCTCCATGCCCGTTTAAAGCTGCACTTCATTTATCTGACATTTCTGGCTACACGTCGTTTTCAAGCTAGCCATTATTAGAATACCTTATCAAGCAAGTCAATCTAAAGTAACAACCGCCGCAGTTGGCATGCATTTGAAAACTATTCGTTTTCTTAACGCGTTTTCAGCTCGTGCTAGTCATTATTAGAAAAACATATCAGGAACCTTATTTCTCTACTCAAACCATATTCCCACATGTTCTTAAGTCATCAATGCCTTTTTTCCGTTCCATTGTAATGCACGTTCCAGCGCTTCATTTAGTCGCGACCATCAGGACTAAACCAAATACGTCATCTTTGAAATTCACCGAATTAAGGAAAACCCAACCATCGGCATTTGTTTAAGCATTCTTTTTCGTCACAATTCGGAACATAGCACTTGCCAAGGACCAAACCTCACCTTCCACGCCTCCAACTCTTTCTAGCATTTCTCTATTCTTTTTCCTTGTTCACATTTCATTGCTCAATACAGTCGCCCATACAACACCGTACTAAGGACTGAAAACTTCTCGATCAAAAGGAGCACCAAACTTTTTTTGTCTCTACTACCTCAAACTCTTTCATTTCTTTGATATTTTTCGTTATGAATGTTTCCCAGAGTCATTATCAGAAAATCGTACCAACCACCTCAATTTTCTAAAATACGGAAGTACCACAAACCACATATTCCGCACATTTCTAAACCATCATCTAATTTTTTCATCACACATATTTCGTACGAAGCAAGTCATTATTACAACACCTTATTTACCTATCACTTCCACTCAAAATAGAGTAACAAACCACCAGTTACCATAGGTTCCTAAATTTTCAATTAATATTCCAGATTCTTTCGTAACATGCATCTCATTACTAGATGTAGTCATGATTACAAGACCTTGGTCATAGCAAGTACCTCGTTTCACCTTATATTTAATGTAGGTAAGCCATAGCCATGTTTTTCATAAAAAACCATTGCTTGTGGTTCCTACATTACACAGATACCACGTACAAATTCGTCTTACCAAATATGGAACTACACCTTACAGATCCTTATACCTCGTTGCATCGTTTTTCACTCTTTCTCGTGGCACATATATCAGCGCTCAAGCTAGTCACAAGTAGACCACCATAGCAAGAACTTGATTTCTACACTCTACTAAAATAGGTAGGAAATTCATTTTCATTTCAATCACTGCCAAGTTCCCTTTATAAATGAAATATGAGACCCGACTCTCCATGCCCGTTTAAAGCTGCACTTCATTTATCTGACATTTCTGGCTACATGTCGTTTTCAAGCTAGCCATTATTAGAATACCTTATCAAGCAAGTCAATCTAAAGTAACAACCGCCGCAGTTGGCATGCATTTGAAAACTATTCCTTTTCTTTACACGTTTTCAGCTCGAGCTACTCATTATTAGAAAACCATATCAGGAACCTTATTTCTCTACTGAAACCATATTCCCACATGTTCTTAAGTCATCAATGCCTTTTTTCCGTTCCATTGTAATGCACGTTCCAGCGCTTCATTTAGTCGCGACCATCAGGACTAAACCAAATACGTCATCTTTCAAATTCACCGAATTAAGGAAAACCCAACCATCGGCATTTGTTTAAGCATTCTTTTTCGTCACAATTCGGAACATAGCACTTGCCAAGTACCAAACCTCACCTTCCACGCCTCCAACTCTTTCTAGCATTTCTCTATTCTTTTTCATTGTTCATATTTCATTGCTCAATACAGTCGCCCATACAACACCGTACTAAGGACTTAAAACTTCTCCATATAGAGCAAATTTGAAAGAACGCTGCACTTTGCATGCACTTGAAAATAATTGTTTTTGTATCTTTCATTACGCATGTTTTAAGCTCAAGCTATGAATTAGAAAACCACATGAAGAAACTAGTTTCTTTAATAAACCATAGTTCCCAGCATTTTTAAGTAGTTTTGTATTACTTCATAATGCATGCTCCATCACTTCATCTAGTTATGATTACAGGACTTTATCAAATACATCTCTCCATATTAATAAGCAACACACACCCATCTGCATTTTCTTGGGGATTGTTTTGGTTAACATTCGAAACACACAGGACAACTCCTTCTAGCATTAGCCTGTATTTCGTTGTTCATAGTACATTGCTCAGTCTAGCAATGCATAACAGCATACACACACCTTAATTTCACCACAAAAAGAGGTAGCAAACTTGTGATATGAAAGCACATTTTCCATGACTTTATAAATCTGCATAGTTTTAGTTTCGTTACGTTTCAGGTTGTCATTAGAGAAGCATTTTAAATACTAAAGTAATACAAAAATTTCCACAATCCAGCTGTCCCATACATTAAAATAGCTTCATTTTCAAAATCCTTTGTAACACTTGCTCCACCACTTGATTAGACCATACAGAGTACCTCGTAACAAAATTGAAATGGGCAAGATAGTCATCTGCACTTTTTCAGCATTGCTTATACTACATCCAAGTTCACCTTTATAATGAACACCACCAAAAGGTAGCAAATTCGTGGTTCTTTACTTCTTTCAAGTTCACCTTATCGAATGTGAAATTTCACTAAGCAAATTTATTCCAAGGTAGGTGGAAAACCATATCCAGTACCTTATTTCTCCACTCGTACAGAATAGCAACCACATGTTCCTAAATCATTGCAGTACCACACCCTACTGGCTCTCCAAACATTTCTGCAGGTATTCACAAATGCAAGCATTGTCAGTCATTTTAGCAGCACATCGACTATGCAGACACTGCATTGTCTGCCAGTAGTTAGCCTCTACCCCTATGCTTGAGCATAAACCATGCCCAACAGAAGCACCGCATTCTGCTGCACTAGATCTCTGAACTTCACATCCAAGAGTTGCAACAGTTCACCAAGTTATCAAGCTAAGTACCAGTTTCGGCAGTACATACCTCTGAAAGATGGTGTGCACACACCAAGTCTAGTCTCTGGTACAATTCAGTCACACAAGAAAACCCAAGAAATCTCGTCACTCTTTTATTGTCACTCTAGAGAGAAGCAGGTCATAGTGACCATCTGTATGCCATTTGCATGTAGTTTTGAATGAGAGCCTCCATAGTTTCACTTCATGGCAGATTCACATGAACTGGCACATCATTGGACACTCAAGATTCAGTGTTATCCAAGAGTCATTCTTGAACCACGTCAAGGCCAGAGTTCACGCAGCAGGCATCTAAGGTAACCACAAAAATTCATTCTCTGAACACTTTTAAGACAACTAATCATGGAAGTATGAATTGTTTGGAAATTGCCATGCCATGGAAGCGCAAAACAACCACTCATTTTAGCAGTATACTCATTTATCAGAGCCACTCAGATATGCAACACAAGGCACACACTTGTCATTTGATGAGCAGTATAGATTCAGAGCAATTCTTAAGGAAGGAAATATGGTGGCCATGTTGTGCACATGTAAGTAAACAAATCTCAAATTGTCTGAACAGCCATTGCTGCTATTTACTGCACTAATCACATTTTAATATGAAAAGCAGCAAAGCTAACGAAATTGAGCACCCAGAGTACAAAAGGTATACTATACCATTCATTGTACCACACGAGTCTCCAGTAGTAGAACGCTTCTATGCAGAATCTTCAGGACTCGCTATGAATAACACTAGCACCTACAAGTGCACAGGCTTTAATCAAACACCCCTTCTTAACTGAACCAAAAAACCCAAACATGAGGGAATCTGTCTCAAGGGGGTCATGGATTCAAGCTGGCACTCCCAGTACGGCGTTGCAGTCTACTGCAATGGGCAGTGGCTGAACGTCTAGGGCCAAAAGCCCAAATGCTGCCACCTTTTTGGCCTGCACCTGGTGAATAACACTCTGGCAACTTTGTGTATACATGGTTTAAAGATTCTTTATTTCATTTTGGCAAGTATTATATTTTGTTGCTCACAGGAATATGATTAAGTGTTTATCATGTTGCTTACAGGACAACAGCCAAAACGTTGCTGTTAATAAAGCTTTTTTTTCTGGCAGGCTCCCTTCTCCCCTGGCACCTGCCCCGGATTCCACACCACTTTTTTCAACTAGCCATGTTATTAGCATTGGATTTTATAAGTAGAAATTCTTTTCATGGGTTTATGTTTGTGGAACCTATTGACCTTATTTACAGCAACGTTTGTCAATGCAGGCCTTATGACCATACAGTTAAAGGAAAGTTTGGATGGAATAAACGGGAAAATTTATCAGGGCGATGTTGAAACTGCTGCTAATTGCAGGCATTAAATATGAATGGTCAATGCAAAAAACTCAAAAACCTCGTGGCTATTGCACGCAGAGCATAACCTACCATGATTTTGCAGCTGAATGCATCGATACCCTTCACGCCTTTACAGATTGTACAATTGGAAACTTCAAATTGCAGAGTAGCTTGTGTAGAAAGCTCTACGAACATTCAAATACTGCAGCATATATGTACCAAGTAGTTGAAAAATGTGTACTCGGTTATGGAATTGCTTAAAACACATCAAGATCTATATACAAGTAGAGGGGGAAGACAGTTGTAGCATGTGGAAGTACTCCATTATGGAATAGTTTAAAATACATCAAGATCTATATACAAGTACCGGGAAGACAGTTGTAGACGAAGTTGCGACACATTGACACCTCATACGATTCATTCATTGCCAGCAGTATGATTCTACAAGAATTAAATCTCATACCAACATCTCTCGGAAAACAAATGTGCCAAGCATATCAGACCTTGCAAAGCAAGGATTGTACTGCAGGCAAATTGCATTTCTCGGGTTGCAGACAAACATTTTAATGAAGGAATGTGCAACTACCCTGCCAATGTGGACTAGTTATAGTAAGTGCTGCTAATTACTGCACACAGCTGTTTGTAACTTGGTCAGCACACTTTTACAGCCTACAAGTCTATAGTGTAATAATCTTGCTTATTAATAGGAAATAGTCATCACAAGTATGCTATGCACTATGTCACGATGCCCAATATGGCATGCAGTTCAGCGCAATAATTTTTAGTATGCTTATACAGCCTGCCCTGCTATTATTAAGAATGGGCAGCTGTTGGGTACACTCAAACTGCCTGTGCAAATGTATGGTGCCTAAATGTATACAAGTAAATGGCATGTCTTGTGCACCCTGCACGAAGTTTAGGAAAAAGCCTCGCATTTCACAAATGTGCATGATGTTCCATAGGAAAACTTGCAGGGCATGCTTGCGTTTCAAAGACCATGGGACATAGCATTAGGAAGTGCTAGGATATGTTTACATGAGCTTTTTTGCTCATCAATTTCTCATGCATGCGTGCAATAAACTGAATGCATATTGGTGGCAATTGAGAAGCTTAAATCATACGGATAAATTATGAGGCGGAATGTATGACGGTACCTACAGCAATATTCTGAATGCATGAACAAAAACATTTCTGCAGTTGAATGGGGAAAGTACCACTTGAAAGCTTTTCACATCAAGGGACAAATGAAGACTATAGCTGCACTGCTGCATTTCTCTATGACAAATAAGCAATTCCAACTTCCACCCAAGTGCCTCGAGCTTCTGGTAGTCGAGGTGCCCATTTCATACATTATCGTGCTAACAGTTCTCATTTGCAAGATGAAGTCATTAGTAATATCAGTTATGCACATAAAAAGCTTTCGAGTAGTTAGAAGGGCCCATTTGCAATAAAGTGCAATGGTAATTGCAACTCAAGCCTATTTACAACTGAACACAATGTTCTATAAATGTACTTATTTTGTAGGACTATTGCTTTTGCATTACATAAGGCTAGTACAATTTTACAGGTATTTGAACAAGTTCTTCAAAGCATCAGTGGGAATAAATATCTGCATCTTCAGCTCCAAATTCTTTTTCATATTCATAATGATGTACAATTTGGCAAGATTTAAATATGTGCAATTTTCTTGGATGCTCAGCCTCTCCACATCAGCAGAATGCAGGGCTTGAAATCTACAGTGAATCTAAATTCCAGTACTAGATGTTGCACTTGTCAGCCTCTTCACAACATTAGCAGAAAATTGTGCAGGGCTTGAAATCTATAGTGAATCTAAATTCCACTTGCACTAGGTGTCAGACTTGCTCAGCCTCTTCGCAACAGTAACAGAAAATAATGCAGGGCTTGAAATCTATAGTGAATCTAAATTCCACCTTTACTAGGTGTCGGACTTGCTATCTTAGGGTAGCTGCGATGACATTTCGGCAATGGAATTGGCTCATGAAGGGGCTTGAAATTCTAAGGTAGCTGAGATGGCATCTCGGTAGACGGGCCGCAGGCTGGCGATGACGCGAATGAGGCCGCGCTGGGGCACTCACGGCAGGGGAAAGAAACCATCTTGGAAATCCGGACCGAAGAGTTCCACCGTAGGAAGGCGGACAACACTAGGACGACGATCCTCCAACGACGAAGGGGAGAACCTGGCACGCCTCAACCCGCACGAAGACGCGTCGCCGACAGTCCTCGCACACTACACCGGGAAAGCACGGGAACCACAGGAACCGGACACCGCGGAGACCGACGACCGCCCGGACGAGGCGGACGCACACCCTCCGAAGAAGCCGGCGCGGCTACCCTCGCTCGAACCCCAGCCGTGGCGGGACCCTCGCCGAAGCGCCTTGCTCTCCCTTTCCTGCCTCGGTCGGAAGGCATCGCGGCACACAAATGCGACGGCGGACTTGACACAGCCACGCCCGGAACGAGACGCCTCTCACCCGCGCAACGGCACCGCATAGCACACACGTCACCACTCACGCCAGGAGCTGCAAGAAAACGCCCGCTTCCCACACCCACCGTAACGCAACGCTGCCTGGCTAACCTTAGACGTCAAGGTGATCACCGTCAGACCCCCGCTGATTTCACATAGGCTAGCTAAATCCCGACAAGCTTCCCACAAACTCACCCACCCTTAACATTGAAACAGCCCAGAACACAGCCCCATGAACAGCAAGTTTAAAAGCAAAAGCCCCGTTGCAAACCTTCGGGGGAGGGCAACCACGTGCACACCACGATGTCCTCGTAACAGGGACAGCCGGGAAGCAGGAGGTAAGAAATTGCCTTTCGCGGCAGCCCGGTCGAGAAGCTTGGCACAGCCTTTAGTCTTCGCGGCGGGCAGGCTTTAGGGCCAGGGCGCTCCAGGGCCAGTAGTAGCGTTAAGGAACCAGGGCTCGGCCACCGGGAGGTACAGGGGGTTTTTGCTCGACTCCCCGCCTAGGTGCGCACGCATTCCAACGGTAAGATAAGCGGCGGGCCCAAAGCCACGCGTTGAGCAGAGAAAGAGGCAATAGCCAGAAACAAAGTTGTCAAGGTCTACAGCGGTACTCCCTGCACCAATCTCCGCGAAGACTCGAGACCCGAAAACTTGCACACCGGGAACCGCGTCCCGTTTTTGCCAGCCAGCCAGTGGAGATGGCACGCACCACACGAAGGAAGAAAGCTAGGGGGGTCAGCACGGAACTGCAAGGACTCATGCACGCCCCCCCCTCACACACACAGCACCAACAAACAGCTCGCAGAACACTTAATATAACGCAACTACGCAATCTGGATAGCCCCTAATTCGGCGATTCATGCTGCAAAATCCCATAGCACTAGTTCACCTCCCCCCTTTTTTTGTTATTACCCCACTAAACCCCCCCCCCACCCAAATTTATAAATTCCTCTACCACAAGGAACACTTACAAAGTTTACAATGCTTACGTTTGGTCCTCTTGTGCAGACAGGCACTGCCGCTTACACCACACTGTAGGGCGCATAGGACACAAGGCTTAAAGAAGACCCCCTCCCCACCCAAAAGGAAAGAAAGCTTACAACAGTGCCTCTTGTTCCAGATCCCGCCAATGACAGGGTTCTCGGCACTGCACACCAACTTCCACAAAATTCCATAACCCACCTCCCCTAACCCCTTACCCGCAAGAATCACGACTGCAGACAGCAGTAGGGTTTGCTTGCTCCTCCTTTACGCCAATGAACATCTAGCTCCTGCAAAAACACGCTCCATCAACTCCCTCCCCCCCCCCCGCCACAGCCCACATTGCTCCACAAGACAAGTGCCCAGAAATTACATGCAATGCTTAAAGCAGGTTGCGTCCATGTGCTCAAACGCGGGTGATACTGCAGACTTGCAATAACTGCACATTAATCCTCTTCCCCCTACGCTCATTATTTAAAGCATTATAAAGCCTTGCAATACCCAATCCGTAAGACAAGCAAAGCACAATTTGCAGTTGGTCGTTATATGAAACAATCCGTGCAATCTTACAGGAAGAACCAAACCCCATTCACAAATTGCTTACTAAAGGCTTTCCGTGCAGCTGAAGAAAATGAAAACAAGATCACGGCGCACCAGGCAGAATGGAAGAAAGCAAATGCAGGGGCTCCAGGCCACGGTGAACCACGTGAAAAGTCGCAGTAGTGTTGGTGTCACTAGGAAGGCCTATGTCATCCGGGTGAGGTATGCGAGTCATGTGGTACCTAGTAGGCTGCAATGGCTCAAAAGCAAGGCATACAACACGCCCCCTTCCCACCCCGCCAAGAGCAAAAATCTACGATGCACGACATGCCACAGAATGAGCAAAATGGGGCCAAAAAGTGAGCTTTCCGGATATGCATTTCGAAAACAAAGGGGGAAATGATTTGCGGGCAACAAGCATCGAGACGTGTACAAACAAAATATCAATAAAACAATAGCAGGATTGTTACAAGGAAACTCACGAATACCTGTGAACCACCGGAGAACGAAATTGTCAGGACCTAAGCCCGAGTACCCACTGTTGGATGGCACCTTCTCTGCCTTACTTTCCGATCTCTTCTCAGTCCCACTTAATTTCAATGAAAGATTCCTTGATCCCATTAGTCGCTAATCTTGTCTGGCCTCGACCACGAATACCTGCAAAACAAACGTGCTTGAGCCTCCAACTCTTAGGCTTCGTGCCTAGCCTTGCTAAAGTGCTGCTGCTACGGATTTTAGTACCAAAGCACGACATGAAAATTCGCTCGCGCAATAGCCTAAAGCAGCACAAGTTCACACATCTAGTTAAAAAGATAAAAAGGGCAAACCAATTCCGATGCAACGTGGCAAAACTTGCTAGCCGATTAATTTTTCCTTCGAGGGCAATCTTGGGACTTGGACGCAGGTTACAACCTATTTTGACTTGATCTCGGACTTCTTGGGCTGTATGCATAAGTAAAGTTTGGTCAGTTACCCCTACCCCTCCCCCCCCCACCCGTGGCGAAACTTGCTGGGAAATGTTTTCCTTCAAGGTGAATCTTGCAACTTGATATAGGTACAACCTACTTTGCCTTGCTCTCAAAGGTTTTTTCTTCGTCTGTACACAACTTCAGCCAGTCACTTTCCCCCCCCTCCACTTCGAATCTTCCAACTGGTACTACTTCATGCTTGTATGCGACTTGAAAACTTGTTAAGTCAGCTCTAAAAATTTTGAAACTTCGTATTCCTCCAGAGCTCGAGTACATCAACTTCAACTTGAATATACCGCACTATACTTCATAGCTTGAATGCACAACTTGTACAAACTGGGCAGTGTATGCTTTGCTAACTTGAACTGGCTACTGTACAGATATCTTGAGCATGCGAACTTCAATGTACAACTTGAGAACTGAGCATGTATACTTCATAGCTTGAGCGCACTAGAATATCGGACGCCGTATACTTCTAGCTTGAATGCACGAACTCCAATGTGCCGCTGGAGAATTCGGTACTGTATACTTCCAAGGCTTGTACGTCAACTTGAACATGCAACTTGATAAACTTCAATGTGCAGCTCTTCTAAAGGAAAGCATACTTAACTTTTACCGCGCGTGAAGACCCATTATGCAACTTGCTAGGGATTTCTTCAGATGGCTGGGACATTTACACTTCATAGCTGTCAACTTCCAACCACCTGCTTCAGTGTTTCCTTTGAACCAGTGCAGTGGCTTCTTTAGGTTTCCCTTGACAACTTTCTTGTTTTTAATATACTGCTTGCGCTTTTTCCATACAGATCCTTTCCAGTACTTTCAACTTTTAGTCTGGTCACTTTCTCTGAACATTGACCTTGGTGGAGCTAAAGAAATGGGAAAGAAAAATCAGAAGCAAAATGCAGGCATCAGGTTTTTCGAATGAACTTGCTCTAACTGCCTATGAAGGGACTATACCAACTATTAATGTGTTAAGTTATGCAAAATTACGCCTGCCTAAAGCAAACTGTATTAAGGTTGATAACAGCAAGTCTCCAACTGCGAATTGCAACTGCCTATAGCAAATCGTATTAAGGTTGATAACACTTAAGTCTCGAACATACATCAATTGTAACAGGTAAACATGAAAATAGCTGTAACCACGCTAACTGCACAAAATCCGTGAATTTAACTGGACACAATATATGCCATGCCAAGAAAGAGGAACGGGCAAACCCAGTGGAATGAGAAGTGAAATCGCGACTGTGGTGCAGCGAAGACGACGAGGATTTCAAATGCGTTCATGCTCCGACGACTCCGCTGGGGTCTGTGCGTTCACTTGCTTATTACCGTAGTGTTCCCTTGGTGGTCACTCAAGAAGGCCTCTATCCTGAAACGCAAGTCGCTTTAAAACGAAAAGGTCGCTCGAAGTCTTCTCTTCGGCTTGGGTTATCTATTACAAAACAAGAAAGTAATCCATTCTTCAAGTTAACTGCAGCGAAGACTGAGAACCGTTTACCCTGGAATCGATCATGTCACCTACAGACAAAAGAAATGCAAGTAAATGGCCGCGACGACGTGAACAGATTTTTAATAAATTGTGCGAAGAGCGGAATAAGTTTCAGCAGGGCAGGAAACCGCGAGAATACGCAGCTTTGACCATTAAGCGAAACCGCAATAGTTTTGAGGTGACGCAACCTTAGTCGTACGACGCGTGCAATTAGCCCCGAGGAAGAACGACGCCATGTTTGACTGCGCTAAGCCTACCAAGATGGCGGCCGCTTCGAGACAAAATTATGGACTGCACAACTAGACAATAATTTATTAAGTTTAATCTCATGACTATGGCTATGTACAATCTGCGATGGACTATTTACAATAGTGATACAGCTATATATACACAAATAAGCAATTACTGCGACCACCGAGAACTCACTCCCTTCCAGCGGACGTCGACATCCGGGCGGGTAGTCGCGCCGTGGGGGCGGGAGTTGGTGGTGGGAACTGCAAAAAAAAAAAAGGGAAAAGACGCCACGCTCAGACTCTGTCCTGCACTGCCACTGGTCCATGCCGCAGCTTCTCAAAGAAACAGTTCAGGGAAAGCGGGTCATCATGGCTTGTGCAGTCGCCATCTTGGCGGTGCGGTCGCTTCGACTGGGCGCTGCCGAGCTCGGACCACAGCTCCTGCCACCGGCGTTTGCGGGATAGACGCTTGCGCTCCAATTCCTCCTTCGCCCTTGAATACGTGGCTCGTACGAGGACATTCATTCTTAAGTCGCACTTCCGCCTCAACCATTTCTGCCAGGTGCTGTTCACGATCTTCTGAAGCTCTTGTGTGTTGATCATACAAGACGGACCGCCGGCGGTTTCAACAACGGCTACCATGATTGTCCATAGAGAACTGAACGTACTGCACTCAGGTAAGCAGGCAGGCGAAACCAAGTCGTAAGCTTACCTTATCGCAGACACGCGGCCGTGCGCTCCAACCCACGTCTCTGCGAGAAGTTCCACCGAGAAGAACGTCACATCGCATTTTATAGTCCCACACTCCAGTTTGTATCTTTCCGCCAAGAAGAAATGTAGTTCTTAATATCATGCGAAACAAACTTTTATTTTCTTCAAATTAGCTTCGTAAAGAAAATGTTTTCTTTTTCTTATTATATTTTGCTGTTTTCTTAAATAACATTTTCTTTATATAACTGCGAGATAGTAAAGCTGCGCACCAGGTCGCACCGCGGAGGATTTCTGTCTGCGGGCGCACTGTGGCTGTTGGGAAATTCCGATCTGTGACGTCAGCTGCGCGTCGGGGTTGCAGGCCCACTTCGTGCGTTTATTATTTGTGTTTTATTATTTGTGTTTGTTCTGAAGCCTGGTTAGGCTTCAGAACAAGAGATTACCGTTCCAAAACATTTTTTCGGACCGCTCTTCAAGCGTATGAGGCAGGAATTAACGCGTAGCAGAGGCTGAAGCGTCGATCCGGCGATATTTGTTTATTGAAAACCGTTGTGCATTGCGTCAAAATGTTTCAGGTGGTTCCAAGCGTTAGGCATTGCTTAACCCGGTTTGAAATTCGATTTTCTTTTTTTTTTTAAGATATATGCATTATCGACATACGCAGGCCCTTCGTGCTCGTTTTCTTTTTTTTTCGCTTCTCGCTAACTGCTCGCGCTTGCAGAGGGACCAACGTTAGACGTTTCTACCAAGCGTGGCTAAGGTAAACATTTCGACAACGTTTAATGCCCCGAAATCGGCAAATCGCATTTCGAAACTGGAAGGAAAGCGCCGTGAGCTTCATACTTTACTCCCGCTTGAAAAGGTAAATGGAAATTAAGGGGTGCGGAAGGTGTGTGGATCCTGCGGAAAGGCAACAGACCACGCAAGGAGCAGGGTGTGCCCGCAGAACCAACCCTCTGCATTCAATAAATGACTAAATTTCGATTATCGCTTGCCGTAGCCGTGCGTTCAGTCTCATTTATCCACGTACTGTACGACCAACATAGTTACTCCAAAGTTATCGTCCTCGCTAAATCGTGTTAAGTCTTCTCTTTGCGGAGTTGTTCCGCGGGTGGCTGACCCTAGCCAATTAGCTCGTCGGTGGTCGGAGCGACGCTCCGCCCGTGATGAGCGGTGGGTGAATCGAGTGGAAGCTATCCTACAAAAAACGCGGCCGTCCTGCAGCATTTCAGGAACTCGCCAACTCGGTAGGTCAACTCGCCATATGAACGGCTATGTTTTGCAACTTTAGAGGTGGTGTTACAAAGGGCACTTCCAAATTGGGCACTGCTACTTGTTTGCGTCGGGGCATGCACAAATGCAATCATTGCTAGTGCTGAAAGCATTCGCTGTTATCGTTCGGAAGCACGTTTATTGTTCGCAATGAATACAACAGTGGGTGAAACGGCGTCCGTAAATTACACTAATGAATGCTGGAAAAACGTTGCTCTATCGATGCAGACGTCGGTACCAGTAGCCAATATAAACTGCCTGGTTTTGTTACAGAAGTAATAAAGCAGTTTCACAAACACTGGGTAAAAGTCATGTTATTCTTTCTGTCATTACCCTGCATGCCAATAAAAACGCACATCATTGCCATGTCTGTACCTGCAATTAATTACATAGCGCTAATTTAAACTTTTCTACTTGGCAAATAAAGTTTGCAATTCAGCATCATTTTTTACAAGTGCTTGCTAACACACACACTCAATGTGTTTCTACTATATCTGCAACTGATTTTTAAGGTTGAGTTTGGTGCTAGCAATGCAGTATTTACGTTTTCTCCCTGGTTGAGCCTTCTTGAAAGGTGTGGTTCCTTTTACCATTCTTTTTGCATGTGCTGTAGGTCCTTATGAACGCTTCACAATTTATGAACTTGTGCATCCAGTGTTTTGGATTTTCAGTATGGTGAACTACCAACAACATTTTGTTAATGCCCATGCATTGCTACCGATACCTCAACACAACACAATGCCGTGGCCGTGAAAAACATTTCGAGTGATGAATAACCGTTCATAATATACGTTTCATCGCAGTCTCATTTACAAGTGCTGTCCTCTGCAAAAGCAGCCAGTATGAATGTGCAACCAGCATGGGAATGATGAATAGTAGATGGAATTCTCCTTGCGAGTTTGCTCCAGGCTTCCTAGTAATTCTTGTTATACTATCCCAACACTCTCACTACAAATTTGTCAGATGGCAATGGCTTCAGCTCTGAACACTATGACGGCTGTATTTAGAACACTGTATAAGAGACATAATTTAAAATACCAAAAATAAGCCCATAGTAAGTGTTACTGCAAGCAAATTGCCCACAGTAGCCTTAAAATTACCACCCAAGATGAACGACACTTTCACAAATTGTTTTACTCACTAGATCGAGAATTTCATGACAAAAACAACTGCAATTGACACCATAACTTACCCTTAGCCCCGAGGAGAAAGATCAATTAGACGAACTCTTACAGTAAGCACAGAGTCAACCTCTGAACACAGCTACAACCAAACTTGAAGCCCTGAGAGTCCACAATAAGGCTGAAGAAATAATAGGCGCCCACGTAACAAGTCCAGTAGATAGGTTAGCCCCTACATCAATGGGCAGGCACATGCTCTAACACCTAGGATACTCCCACATGGGAAAGCTGCCACAAACAAATGGCCATCATGAATTTCAATGGAAGGTCGCACTTGAAAGATTCCATGCACCTCCCAAAGCGCCACACAGGATGCAACAGGGCAAGAGCAGGACGTCTCCAGGAACGATATCGCATAATATACCAGATATACAGCGGAATGATGACCAGCGTAGTGCAGGAGGTAACGGAGGGGATGGCCATCACCCTTGTCTCCAGTAAAGTTCAGCAATTCACATATCCTTACTGACTTGCAAGCAGCCTGCTGCAGTTACAGTAGAGGCAGAATATCCTCTATCGCGCGCTGCATCTTCGAAGACAATGACCAAATACCCAACGTCGTCACCTTGTGGACGCCAGGCAACGAGTCCCTCCAGGAAATCGTCATGCACACGCCGTAGCCCAAGCTCATGCCATCTGAGCACCGCAGGAAGAGTGCTCCAGACCATCTTCCAAGCCAGTGCCCCTACAGTATAACACCGCCAACTCAATCCAACCTACCTGTCACCGCACCAGACCCAAGAAAAAGCAGTGGCATGGAGACAACTATATACAAACGTAACACATATCCCCACACGCCATACACCCCACACTTTAATGCCCTTTATGCAACGAGCACGATTCCCTGATTCATGGGCTAACCCCAACAGTAAAGCAGCACCCAGGCAGTGGGAGGGTGTGCCTTGGACCTGAACAATAGAGGCCAAAAACGCAGAGAATACCACAACACTGAGGGCCTCTCTTCGTCCAGGCTGAAAACATCCACTGAAGCTCTGGTTTAATGTTCTTTTACCTCAAATGAACCTTAACGCTCCTTTGTTGACACACACAATGCTTTCAATTATTATTTTTTTTTTTTTTTGAAGCTGCTTAATTCAGAGAAGGCTTGCCTTTTGGCTTTAGAGTAATACAGCTAGGACTGGCTCATGAAACATGGGCCATTAATGTTGAAAGTGTATCTATGTTTTATATTCACACTGCCATGCACCACTGCAAGGCAGCTTCATTGTGTCATTCACTGATGACAACCAGGTCTGTCTTATTTATTTATTTATTTATTTATTTATTTATTGATAGTGTCAGCCCATGACGGGCTAGTACAGGAGTGGATGTAACATGCATAAACAGAGAAGTGCATTAGTGCGATTGAACATTGCACTAAAAAGAACAAAAAGAAAATGAAGTAGCACTGCTGATATGAAACACATTAACAATATAATTACAGAGCACATTTGACTTATTATATCACAATATTACTACAGAACATGAGTGTGCATCAGGGTACATAAGGCAATGTATTGCTTTCAAGAATGCATTAACTGATTTTATTTGGACAATTGAGTCAAGCAAAGAGTTCCACTGCTGAATTGCCCTGGGAAAAAAACTATACCTGAAGCAGTCATTGTGCACTGTGGAAGGAGGTATATACATACTGTGTCTTTGCCGTGATGTTTCCTGTGTCTTGATTTGGATTTGTCTTGTCTATCTTATTTTGACATGGTTATGAATTACTAAGAACAGGAATTTAAGCTTTTCATACTCTGTACGTTTTTGCAGAGGAGGAAGCTTTGCAAGTTTATATAATTCAGTCGAAGAGTGAAAACGGCGGTATTTATTGAATATAAACCTAGAAGTAAGGCACTGGGCCTTCTCTAGTTTTAGAGAAGGCCCAGTGGATCCTTTGGGTGTAAGGATCCCATACTATTTTTGCATACTCAATTATCGGTCTCAGCAAGGTTTTGTAAGCTAAAATTTTAATTTCAGGGGAGGCACAGTGCAGGTTATGTCTCAGCCCCCACAATACTTCGTTAGCTTTTGCACAAAGTTCATTTACATGAAGATTCCAACGCAAGTCAGGTGTAAATATAAGACCTAGGTATTTATGTTGTTTAACTCGAGCAAGCTCATGACCGTTGATACTGTACGAGAAATTTAAAATACTTTTTTCTAGAGATGGATATAAAAACCGATTTAGTTGGGTTAAGCTGCATTTGCCACCGATCACACCCGTTCTTAATTTTCTGTAAGTTAAGATTAAGGTCGGCCTGATCACCTGCTGACTCTATTCTTTTGTGCAATATGCAGTTGTCGGCAAACATTCTTATTTGGGTAGTGATGTCATTTGGTAGATCATTTATGAAAACTAGGAATAAAAGGGGCCCTAAGACACTACCCTGGGGTAACCCAGATACCACAGGAGATAAACTAGATTGCTGATGTCCCAATTGAACATATTGTTCTCTATGTTCAAGGTAGGAAGTAAACCATCATGTAAGGGAAGAATTTTTGAAAGTAACACTGATTTAAAGTAAAAGCTTTTTGTGGGACACCTTGTCAAAGGCCTTTGCAAAGTCTAAGAATATTATATCAGTTTGGCCGAGGGCATTAATTGTGCTAGAAAGGTCATGCACAAGTTCAATAAGCTGAGTGACGGTGGACAAACCTTTGCAAAAGCCATGTTGACCTGGAAAAATTAATTTATGTTCATCTAAATAGGCAAGCAGATGCTTTGACACAATGTGTTCCAGCATTTTAGAACAGGTGCTCGTGAGCAATATCGGTCGGTAGTTGCTAGTGCCAGAGGTTGGGCCACCTTTATGTATGGGCACAATTTTTTCGCGCTTCCAGGCAGTGGGAAACGAGCCACTAGAAATGGATGATTGAAATATTAAAAAACTTGGATGTCCATTCGGCATATCTATAAAGGAATTCGTTGGAGATTTTGTCAGGACCGGGACTTTTTTTTATATTAACTTGAAGTAACAGATGAAAACGCCCTCTTCTGTAATCTTGATATTCTGAATAGGAAGTCTGTCCGCATAATCATTGATGGTAGGCAAAATACCGTCATTGATGGTAAAAAGTGAGGAAAAGAAGGAGTTAAATGCCTCCGCTTGATCCTGGCTACTTTTGTCTGTGTCTGTTGTCTGTTTGAGCACATCTGCTCAAGCTTGACCAAGTGTGGATATCTACGACGCACAGTCTTGCTCTGAAACATATTTTATTGAACATCAGATAAGTCAAACTTCTGACAATCCAAAACAATAATTTGCACTTAGGATATATAATAGAAGGGTTTGCTGCATTTTTGAATGCTTAACATCTAGTATTAGCGTGTCATACAGGCACATTCTATGTCACTTTAGTGCACTTCACTGCTAGTCTCGTTCGCAGGCTGTTGCACGGAGAGGTTTGGTGACACTTGCTCCAGAACGCACCTGGCTACAAGTGCAATGGTCAAACTCGCTTCACTGCGTTAATGTGTGTAGCCTCAATGGCAGTGCTTCAAACTTAAATAAAATAGTAATCAGCGCATAAAAATTTTAATCTTCTCGCTTACGAATTTAGCCATTCTTTCTCTGCCAACGAAATCAGTGCCGTTTTTAGGTGCCGCTTCGCCACTGTCAAAACTTACATACACACAGCATATATATACTCAAGAGTTCGACGAAAGCTCGTCTGGTCAGGTAACATGATAGTGAAGAAATTGCGGTCACTGACCAAGTCAAGGTGAAAATAACACAGACATTGTCTCTACGTATCAAGCGGCGACAGGACCGTTTCTGTGTTATTTCCACCTTGACCTGGTCAGTGACTGCAATTTCTTCATCATACACACAGCATGTTGCTTGTATATTCAATGTAACATTGTGTGGTCTTTGCTCGTCAAAATTGATCGTGTTAATGTTATTTTGCACATACTGGCTAAAATGAGTATGTAATGCACTGGATCATTTACCGACTGACACTGCCATCAATTTCTAATGGCACTTTCTTGTCTAGCAGCATGCCGCGAAAGTGATGTTCGCTCAGAGTGTCACTAAATTTGCCCGTCTGATTCCAGTATAGTGCCCCAAGGCAGGAGAGTACCCAACCTTGAGGAATGACAAATTGAGGCACAACTCGCTGGAAGATGACAGCCCAAGAAGTGCCTGATCAAAGCTCACTCGTAGGCCTCCCATCTCCAGAGCTCTGTAGATGAGACTTGTGCTTTCTTTGCAGAACTTTGGAGATGTAGCTACGCAACATTAAGCCTAAAACATGACTAGGAGTCTGCGCTGACTGCACACCATTTGGGCTGTAAACTTAAGGTGCGAATTCTCAACAAAACCAATGGCCTAGTAAGAAAATAACATGTAGTACAACCAATGGTACAGGCTTAAAGGGACACTAAAGAGAAATACTGAATCGGTTTGGAAACTATTCTTTTAAAACTCGTTATTTTTTTCATAATAGGTCGATTATAAGAAAATGAAGGTCTAAATTTCGCACCATAACCTTGGTGCCAGTACATCTGTGTTGACGTCACAGATTTCACAGTATTTTTACGTGCAAGCACACATGGCTCGCCAGTGAAATTGGCGATGCAATGTTTGAAGATGTGAAGGAAGCGAGCACCGGAAGAGGAAGGCGCCTGAAGGTGAAGTGAATCGCGCACCAGGGAAAGTAAGAACTGCACTGATATGATAATGATGATTTATTGGCATTCCCTTTGAAAAGGGACAGGAACAAATTGTCTCCTAGACTGCTTGAGTTACTAAGGTATGCTATCAATGCTCTTCCTCCTAGCATTCTTGTATACATCTCTTCAATCTTCTCTATCTACCTTGTACCACTGCCTATGCCTGTAATGTATCTAGTCGTGTCAGCCCCTTCCCCGATTTCTTTTTTCCACGAATACTCTAAACATCATTTGCTTATCTCATCTGCTGACCGGTTGGTACTTCCACCTGCTTTAAATCCATGCACTTCCGGAAGTTGTACATCACGTACTGGTCTCGCTGGGTGAATCCCCTTGCATTTTAGTGGTCTCCAGATTTTTGCTGCTGCATACACATGCCTCATCTTATTACAAATGTGTGCTCCTGCATGTTTTTGTCTTTAGGCAACCAGCTCGAGCCTCAAAAGGCAAGGCACTACCCTTCATGTTATCGTGGATTTTCCCTCGTAACTTCTTTTTCCTCATTCTTGTAAATATCTATGGTCTTCTTCGTTTCCATTCTTTGCATCCAATTCGCTATTTGTTTCTGTCAATTTATTTTTGATTACTCCTGGTTGTCTGTCTATACTTTCATTTACCCAGTACTTGGGTTACCAACTTTTTTTACCTCTTCCTCCATTCTGTGTCCACGCTTTTTAGGTATAAGTACTTGTCCATTTCAGCCACCCATTTATTTTGATCCATGTTCCCGAGTCTTTCTTCAGAAGTAATTTTGCTCTGCGCTTCCCAGACTTCAAGAGAGGCCTCCCCGTGGACTCCAAAAGCTGACCGGCCCACCAATCTTTGGTTAACTTGCCACCCCAACAATGTGTATAATTTTAGGCACAGAATGGCATTTGCAAATGTCAGTGCTGGCACCATGACTTCTGTCTAGATTCCCTGCACCATGTCATATGTATTGTGGCCCCAAAGTGCCCTATGTTTAATTATTACTGCATTCTGCTTCCCTTTTATGTTGAGAATGATGATGACTGTGTCGTGTACACAGTCGTACACAACCAAGAAGACCAGATAGAACTTCATAATTCACTGCAAACAATTTACTCTTGGTGCAACACTTGGGGCATGAAACTGAACACATGAAAAACACATGACATGTCTTTCACCAAATAAGAAACTCCCGCTTAACTTTACATATTCGATCAGAAGGTCGACAATCAACAAAAGCAACCAGGTAAAATACCTAGGCATTAAACTCACGCCTAACCTTAACTGGGAGCCTCATATTTCGACCATGTGTCAAAAAGCCATCGGCAAACTATCCCTTTTAAAAAGGAAACTGCGCGCAGCACCACCACACCTCAAACTAAATGCGTACAAAACACTAATAAGACCATGCCTAGAATACGCTGATTTAATATGGAGCCCTCATCAAAAATGCCTTATAAATAAAATAGAACGCATACAAAAATTAGCAATTAGATTTGTATATTCAGACTAAAAAAGGGAGTCCAGTATCTCGGGTCTGCTAGCAAGGGCAAACCTAAAATCCCTCTCGCAGAGAAGAGCAATTTCGCGACTAAAATTCATCTATCAATTATACCATGGTCATTTCCAGATAGCACATTCTCATTACCTGCAAGATCCTCCAAAACACTCAACAAGACTAAATCATTCCAAAACAATCCATCTTCCCCCAAGTCGTGTTAATGTTCACAAGCATTCCCTTTTTCCATCAGCTATTTCCCAGTGGAACAAGTTAACTAATGATATTGTGTGTTGCAATAACATCGACTCTTTTATTAACCGCATTCAGTGTATTGACTTGTCATCATGATTTTTTTTTTCATTGCATTTCTGTACCACTCCTGCACGGGCCGTGAAGGGCCTGCAGTATATTAAAAAGAGAGACAGAATATCTTGGTGGGTGCTTTACAAAGTCTTTCCTGGGTCATTTCACGCCAACTGTCCCACCCGTGGTGATCGAGAAAAATAATTTATCTAAATAATTACGCAAAAATTACACGTATATAAGCATTACTTGAACAGTATTTCCCCAAAATATTTTGAACGGAAAACAATTTCTGTCCCTTTGAGCGCCATTTCAATTTCACAAAATGATGGAAAACCAGGTACAAAAAGCAGTACAAAAAACAAATTCACCAAAAATCGACCGTTATGCGCATTACTTCAAAATTTGAGGTTGTGCATGTCTGAACTTTCACAAAATAACCATGTTTTTTACTCCTAGCACCGAGGTGAAAATGTGCAAATTCTAGCATTCTTGCAAAATTAAAAAAAAAAAAAATCAGGGGAGGGAGCCTGAAATTACTTTCATAGAACTGTCTCTAAAGCTTACTATCTTCTAAAATTTTATTTTCGCCTATGTGTTGCTCACAGGCTATAAAATAAAACCCTGAATTTGGCAAAATTGCTATTTTGGCCTATGTTTAGACGTTAGTAACACACTAAGGTGGTCCATAAAAAATAAGCAAAACAGCGGATATCATTGAAAGAAATAACACCTTTCGCCATGGAAATTTTAATAGAGGTCATTTGTGTTTTTATTGAGAAAAAAAATTTTTTAATTTGAGTCCCACCACGTTGCTGCCGGCATACAACGCTGGGCCCCCTCTCCAACCCCGCTCCCTGAGGAGCCTATCGCATGACGAATGACGGCATGCTTCCTTCCCGCTTTCCTCCCTTGCATTGGCCTGCCATCGTTGGCTCACCGTCGCACACCTTCACTTGCACACACAGCGTGCAGGGACAATGTTATTGCCGTTGTACTTTATACGGAACATCGCAGCAATGTCGATGGTAGAAATGTGCCTGGAGTGCCCATATACTTTTTTTTCATCAAGTTTAGACTTGATGTTATATGTATATGTACGTATGTATAAATATAATTTTTCTTTTTCCTTTCTGATTTACAATATACGCAAGTGCTATTTTCACTTGCTTGTCATTACTATTTGTAGATTTTTTGCTGCTCAACCTACCGATCATGCGTGATGTCGTTCAGTACGTGATGTCATTATCAATATGCTCTGTACAGCTTTTGCGGTTCAGCGAATATCCGTATTCTAAAATATATTGAAATTTTGCAATGCGTTTTTTTTTTTGTTGTTGTTGTTGAAATGCTCTGTACGGCTCGTGCGGATTGGGGAATATGTCTGTTGCAATGTATAGAATTCTTGTAATGATTTTTGCTGTTAATCTTTTTGTCCATCTGTATATCGCACTGTCCACTCCTGCTCAAGGCCTAAGACTAAGGCTGGCAGTATCCTGTAAATAAATAAATAAATAAATAATTGCTACAGAAATGGCACCCATACACTTGCGCGTAACCTGCATTTGTGAAGTGAAATGTCACTTTAATTTTTTTCATATTTGGGCCATTGTGGCTTGGTAAAAGGTCTTAAACTTGTGTAGCCTGTGGCTCCTTCAGAATGCTATGCAGTTGGCCTTTATCAATCAAGTTAACTAATCCCAAGCAGACAACATCAAAACCTGTGACATCGAGGCGAGCTCGTTTCAAGACGCAACCAATCTTTCGTTTGTTTCTTTTCCAACTTCTTCTCAGGGTGACGAAGGGGTCTTCTTTGGCATAGTAGAAGTTGCCAATACAGGTGAAATCATTTTTCTCTTTAACGTGCCTTTGAAACATGAGTTTCTGATCTTAAGTGCAATCTGTGCTGATCCATCTGAATTGATCATTAATGAGGAAAAGCAGTGCTAAACGAAGAAATGAAGGAAAGACAGGTGCACATAGACATAAAAAAACAATTCGTAAGCAAAGGGTTATTAAGGAACTGGCATACATTTGCTGCGAGATCGAGCTACAGGTGGCAGCACCATTGCTGTGTTAGCGTGGATAGGCAGTTGGTGGCATGCATTGACATGGCGGTGCTTTGCTGTGAATGATATGGCCCGATTTTGTAATAACGAAGCATGCTCACTGCAATGAACTGATTGTAGACTGCCCTCCAATGCTGCATTTTTGCACGAAATGCGCCGAATTGAAAGAAGTAGAAACTGCCATTCAACGGAGCACTGGCACTCAGCCAAGAAACCTGTGCATTTGGCACCTGCTTTGTGTGCATTTTGCTGGAATTCCATCTGCTCTGCTAAAATTGTTGGGCAACTTCATTATTACGGCATTCTCTGCTAATCTTGAACTGGTTATAAAAATTTGGTATCGCTGTACAATGAAGTTAATGTAGCAAAGATGCTGCAAAAGACAAATGGTTAATGAGTTTAATTAAACAAACTAGGCCACTGTGAGTGACAGCACTTCAGCAGAACTGTTAGGTTGCTTCCCACGAAATTTTTAGCGCATAACACCGAAAATACACAACTTCAGAATAGGGCTGTCCTTGCACAGGTTATGTGCAAAGGTTGTAATTATTTGAGAGGCTGAATCATTATGTTCTTGTTTTATTTCAGCTAATAAGGGCCAATGTTTCCTGTCCAGCTAACAACTTCACTGAAAAAGATAAAGGAAATTATATTAAGTGCGTTTCAACTCAGCATCTAGAAACTGCTGATCCTCATTATTAGCCAACTTTAGCCCTCTTGTAGCAGAGAGTCAAAACACAAAGGCCCATGATTTATTTGCGAGACAAAATAAACTTGCCCTCATGGCATCAGAACCACCCACTAAAAGAACACCTCAGGCCACCACGTAACAAGTGAAAGTAATGCAATTATCCCAACTATCATGATGCAGTTATATAAAGTGTATGACGTGATAATGAGTGCTTGCTAACGAAATTTTGTTGTTGTTTACTGCAGAGTGATATCCACACCACCTCGTTCATGCCAGAGCGATCAACACATCGTGACAAGTTGCTAAGGCCCGGCATTAATGTATCGCTGCAACCACTTGAGTTCTTTAAACGAAGTAAACTGCATTCTGTGGTTTATACGAAGCACAAAGCAACAATAAAATTAGCACAAACGTTGCGAAAGGAGGTTGTGACAGTCACACATTGCGCACCCAATATGCGCAGTCACTTATCTCACTACAGCGCAATGACGCAAGGCTAAATGCTTCCGTACATTGTAAAAAAAATGAAGACTAGCTTTTATGGCCTGCTACAACCACGAAAGAAATGGTCTTGAAAATATGCATGCCCTATTCATACATGTAAACACATAGAGTGTATCAGACAGTGGTGTAATCCACACCATCCATGGTTCAGCCAGTGCACGCCATGCGGCGACTTTGCTCTATCTCGGAACCAATAGTATATGGACTACTTAGCACTTAGGTACAGTCCCAGCGGGAAAATATTAGCACAAGTGACTGGTGGCCGGAGCAGCAAAATCGTGATGCGCGGCGCTGTTGTTCCCGAGCGCGGCAATAGCGAGAGTGCCAAGCATATTCCATTTTCCAAAGCAGGGGTAGCCGGCAGAAACCGACTCATCTAATAGCCCACATTTTCAGAGCCATCACATGCCTCATTTGAACGCCAAGCCATGCATCGACGATACTGCACAAGGCTGTGGTAAAGAAACTACCATCGCTGATAATGACCGTGCATGAAGAATAAATAAATGGGCTCGCGTGCAGAGCCTCTTTGGTGCATAGTTTGGTGGTGGAAAAATGAGGCACACAATAGCATGCCTCGTTTTTTAGCCTCGTGCACTATCATCGGTGCATGGCTCGGCCGAAAAATGAGGCAACTGATAGCTTTCAAAATGTGGGCTATTAGATGAGTCGGCTTCTGTTGCTTTGAAGAATGGAAGGCGGCAGGCACTCTCGTTACAGGTACGCTCGGGAACAACAGCCCCGCGTGTTACAATTTTGTCACTTCGGCCACCAGTCACTTGTGCTAATCTTTTTTGGTTGGGACTGCACAACAATGAAGATTACAATATTGCAGAACAAACAAATACGAAATATGTCAAAGCACCACTGTGAAATTGCAAAATCAGTACTTATTACAATCGGTAATGTAATCAAATTATGTCTACCATAAGTGAAACCGCCACTGTGCTTTTCCTCTTTGTAAGAATCTCTCCCTTCATCCAGAACAATGAATGCCTCACTGGCATGCTTCCAGATGGGTTCTTATGAAGAAAAAAAAACAGATACACATGTATCTGGCAATACACATGTAGTGTGTTCATTAGATGGTGTGTTGACCAAACTCCCCTGCAGTTAAGTTGGTGCTTTCATAACGCTTCACTGCTAGTATACATTTATTCTTTGCTGCTGTACCCAAATGATGAAAGCCCAAGTCGTCTTCCATCCAAATAAAAATAAAGTAAACCTTCAGTAGTGGTTTGATGCAAAGCGAGGCATTGAGATCACATGGAAGCTTTAAGTGTGTGATCAGTGTTAGAGGCTGTATTGGATAATTTGTACAAAGACGTAATGCATGCTTAATACTTGTGAACTACAGTATATCACGCATTCACTGAGGCAGTTGATAGAACACGCAACACAGTCATACAATCGTGCATCAAAGCACCCTGGCACATACAGCATGCCAGCTGGAGCAGTCAACTCCACATCACTTTTGCATCATCAACACATTGCCACTGAATCAAGCAAATCTGAGTACAGAACAGTCACTCCAACATTTCATGTACAGTCATAAAACCTTAACAATATTAACAGCGTGCTCACTTACGAAGCCATAAATTCACTCTAGTACTGGAAGCCTTGGTAGAACCACAAAGTACCACATAGCTTTGTAAAATACTACGTATACAGCGCAAGTGCACATCCAAGAGCACAAACATTTGCACTGGCTACAGGAGAGAGGCTACTAAACTATAGCTTAACGTGGGATTGCCTCATGTGTCCCCTGGATGTAAGCTTTGGAAGCTAGTCTAACATAAAACCCTGTACACTGCATGCTGAAGTAAGTGCTACCAAAGCACCAGGATCGTACAATAGATGGTCGTGGGTGAAGTGTCAGCAGGGATTGGCTCTAACAAGGGAAATCCGTCTAGTGGGTCCCGTTTGTTGTCAGCACGATGCTCTCAAAGAGATGAACCAGCTTCACGTGGCCAAGAACTCGAGCGACTTCTTCAGGGGAGTGGTTGTAGATGTCCTTTGTCTCGGGGCGAATCTTGTGTTCCAGCAAGAACCTGACAACTGCTTCCTGCCCGGCTTCGCAAGCCTTCAGAAGAAAAGAAAAAAAAAGAAGTCATTGCAAAGAAAATTGGGTGTCATGCATTACAGGGCAGACAGATCACATAGCTGTGCCTACCAACTTTTGTTGCTCAATGAGCACAGCGCGATAGCCCTTCGGCTTGTTAAGCAAGATTGTATGATCTGAGAAAACCACAGCCAATAAAACCGTACAATAAATACAGTTAAACCTCGATATAACAAACTTCAAAATATTCTCGATATGACCAAGTATTTAACTTCTTATCATTTCTTGTCCACAGAACCTCAATATAACGAAGTGTGTTTATGCACGATTTCAATGTAACGGATTTTCACTGCCACTACGAAGTAAAACCGAGATACCAATGGAAAGTTCCGCGAACACAGATGATGAAGTGGTTGGATTACAAGCAGCTGCTTCAGAACACACCTCTCTAATCGTGCGCCACGTGACCAAGCACAATCGCCAAAGTGGGGCAGCGTCATGTTCCGTATAAAGCCCAAGTGCGATAAGATCCTATCAAGCCCCATACACCGTATGCTTTAAGTGCAAGCGAAAGCCTGTCAGGGTGTTCCAAGATGGATGATGGTTTGACGAGTGCTGTCCTCCCATGCGAGCAAGGGAAAATGGAGAGAAGGAAACGAACTGCAGTGCACGCGAAGTGAGGAGGGGAGGAAGGGGCAGGTTGGCGTGCTTCTCCTTCTTTAGCATGGCTGTGGCTGCCCACAGCTGTCGGAGTGACTGAGCACATACACAGCCTGCGCGCCCTATTTTAGCGGTAATCTGCCACGTGTGCAGAGTGGCCGTGCTGAGATGGTGTGACATCATGTACTCATCCTGTCTGTTTCTAGTCTCTGTCTGTGTCATTTCGCACTACAATCCAAGAATATGTCCACTTCCCGCACGTTTAGTTCTAGAGGTTGCATAATCTCAAGTTTCGGAGACACGTTGAAGTGAGAGGCAGACGAAGCATTCGCTCCCTGTTGCTGACACTTTCTATGATAGCGTTGTACCACTGCGGGCGACACTAAGCCTCGAAGGCAGAGTGAACGCGAAAGCGTGGCTGGCTTTGCTTTGTACTGCCAATGCGAAGATATCATTGACACAGCTTGGATTTTTAAGGGGCTCATCGCACGATAGCCTTGAAGAAAACATGATGTTTAGTCAAGTGGTAAAAAAAAAAAAGATGACCTTGGAGGGATCGGCAGGTGGAAAAGGGAAAGAGGCAGAAAGACAGGTGTTGCGTCGCCGACTTTGTGCGCCGGTGGCGACAGTTGACTGCGAAGCAAGAGAGATGGTGAGGGAGGATGCTCGCCTGGGGCCTAATGGATTGCGCAGTAAGCCACGGAAGTACACTACAGCCGAGCATGCTCGCCAAGCAAGAAACGAGGTGCGACATGTGAAGCGGCGGGCGCAAGGTGTTCGACCACGAGTGCTGCTTACCCCTGCTGAGAGGATGTAATGTAGTTCTGTACGGCTTGTGTTACAGATTTGCACAGTAAAAGCTCGTTAAATTGAACTCCACGGGGATGCTACAAAAAATAAATTATACAAAATTCGATCTAACAAAAGTGAGAAGAAATAGCTAAGTTAAGGCGCTTATAGACCGACGAGGCGTGAGTATGCACGCACCAACGCTACATCACGTTGGCATGAACAACGTCTATACTTTGAAGCACTGGCGCAGCCAGCATAACCGGATGCGGCCAACGCGGCCCGACATCGAGATGGCTCTTGCTCCATCCGCACGTTCGTCGCGCCGACTGTTCCATCCGTGCGTTCAGTTTTTGCGCGTTCGTCGCGCTGACTGGCGTGCAGAAAAATAAATTTAGCAGTTTCGCCCGAAAAGCAAAGTATCGATTGCAATAGCGAATTAGTAGACAGCTATACAAAGCAAGGATAGTAGTTTTATCGGCCTTATAAACTTGTAAACGTGCGCTTACTAACTAAATTAACAAGTACGGTGCCATGCGTGTACTAGTAAACATGAACACATCTTGCTCGATGACTGCGGAAACTTGTTGAAAAATGCTGCAGTGAAAAATCACGGTAGTAGCAGCGAGCGAATTGACCTTCGTACAGCTCTTGCTTAATGCAAACGAAATGTAGAAAGTACATCGCATACGAAGCTACCAGCACTACGCACACTCTGCAAACGTCACAGATCGCTTTGAAAATGAGGCCCACGTTGGCGTGCACTCTGGCGACATCACAGATCAATTTCAAGATATGGCACCCGCATGGCCGCACCGTAAGCAGCAGCCGCCAGAGAAAAACGACGCCCCCCACGCCCTCTGCCTCACCCCCGTGCCTCGTGTGCGCGACAGGAGAGGGCGCGCATCCGCCCCGCCTTCATCGCTTGAGCACGCGAGATTGAGCCGCGTTCGCCAGCTGACCCTCGCATGGTTTCTCTCGCACATACAGCATACGGCACACAGCAATGATTCTATCACCATTGAGCTTTATATGGAACCTCCCGGGAGAGAAGCGACCTGCAACAGAGGCGTTGGCCATGCCATGGCCAGGCACAGACATGTCTCTCTCCAGTCAGGCCTCAACAAAGGGCAGGAGATGGAAAAAGCAAAGCTGCGCGGCCCGCGCAGTGACGCCAGCATCACCAACGTGCTCCTAGCACTCTCCCCATCCGTGATGGTGCGGAGTTCGAATTATCGGTGGCGGTGCGGATTTCAGTGTGAATTAGCAGCATGTGTTGCATATTGCTTTCAATACGCTGTTATATGGACCGCGGCAGCTACTTTGAATTATCCGAAATTTCGAATTAACGGGTTGTGAATTAATGAGCTTTTAGTGTAACACTTACTGGCGACAAGCATGCTGCACCTTTAGGTAGTGCATTAAGTGCTTGCATGTGTCATCGAGGAGGTCGATCTAAAGCACCACACGTGTACTTCACACTGCAGCTCGTTATGTCTTGAAGAAGTGTGACCCCTCCGATCATACAACTTGATGCATTACCATGTGTGCAGCAGGCTTTCACCTTCATGTGTTACAGGAGTGCAACATGCTGCCAAACTTTTTTTTGTAGTACGAGTTCTTTTCGGAAAATTTTCCAACCCCTTCTTCTATGAAAAATTTATCGGCGAATGTACTTATAAAAAAATGATTTTTTTTAAATCTGAGTTTTTCACAATTGCCTGAAAATTCGGAAAATCTTGCGGCTTTTTATGTGTAAGAAAAAGCTATCAGCGACTATACTTATTGGTAGAAAACAGCTAATTTCAATATAACAATTTCTATATAACAAAGCAAACTACCAATTAATTTCGTTACACTATCGAGGTTTAACTGTACGTTGTTCTAGCGAAGGGTTTGATGGAGAACCATCTGGCCAGGTAAAGTGATAGTACAGCAACGATATATCTTGTCACTGACCAACACAACGACAAATTTGAAGTTTTGGTGGCCATACGGGAACCTTGCTTGTAAAACAAATGCGGAAAATGGTCATCGCTGGAACTTATGCACTCTTGAATATGTGACCAAGCGACTTCTTATAGATAGGGTGAAGAATGCCATCCATTCTGTTAAGTAGTTTGAATGATGAGCGATTCTAGATGGTGTCACGATGACACATTTCGGTCAGTCACCAAGGTGCTTGCTCCGTCCCAATCAATGGTGTGCCCAGACGCCTGCTTTGTAAACGAGGTTTCCGTACAGGCACAGAAAGATCGCGTTCTTCATTGTGTTGGTAAGTGACAATACGTTGTCCACAGGCTAGAAATCCAAATGCCAGGCTTGTGAAATACTGAGCCTTTTTTCACATCTCATGGTCCACAATCTTTTGCAGCTGACTGTGCATTTAAGCAAGAGAATAAGGCAAGAGAAAGTGTCTTGGCTGAGCTTTTCACACCATGCTTCATAAGTGGGAACTTTGCCAGCAAACCAACAACATAGTGTGGTACTGAGTGTGCTAAAGGCCATGTGCACATGTTAAATCATTCCATTCGCTCAGCACCAGATGTGCGTAGGCAAGTGAGAGAGCCGTTACATGATGCGCACACTTGACTGGTGACATGAAGACTGCTCTTTTTAAAGAAAGTGGACTACAGTCAAACCCACTTTTAATGATACTGGTTTTAACAATATTGTCATGTGGTAGTGACGTATAAAGAACACAGTAGCAATATTGTGAAAGATGAAACTAACTTTTATTGGGCGAACCTGTGCCCACAAAAACAGGTTACATTTAAAGAACAGCGACAACGGCAAACACAGTCGGCCATAGTCAAAATATGATCAGTGGGACATGCGCATCGGCTTTTATACATCAGTCGTCGAATGTTCCAGACTAATCGCTGGGACCCACGTGTCTTCCACAAAGTTCTACACCATTCGCATTACGCAATCAAATCAGATAGCACAAGGTTTGGTAAAAACAGACAGTGGATAGAACCATCGATAACTTTAGAGAGACTTCTGATACATGCAGGCACATCCTGCGCTGTGCGATAACATTTGTTAGGCGGTGAAACGTGGTCGCCCGATAGAGATATACAAGTACACGTGTTAATACCCCCCTCTTACAAAGCATCGACCCGATGCTGCAAACAAGCGAAAGTAATAAACAAAAACACCCGTAGCAAAGAAACAACAAACTAAGGATGTTCGTCAGCGTGCGTAAAAGGGCTTAAGATGCACCACGTGGACCACTTCAGATCGTGCACGGCGCCGCTGTGAATGCAAAATACCGTCCGGCATGACCTCATAGTCCAGTGCGCCAATGCGTCGGATGACTTTGTAGGGTCCGAAATAGCGTTGCAATAGTTTCTTACTGAACCCTCGTCGGCGTATCGGGGTCCAAACCCAAACATGCTCGCCGGGCTGGTACTCGACGTAGCGTCGTTGGAGGTCGTAGTGTCTGCTGTCGGTACGCTGCTGGTTTTTGATCCGTAGGCGGGCGAGCTGTCAGGCTTCTTCAGCATGCGCCAAGATTCTCTTCGCCGGTGACGTGCGGCAGCGTGGCGTGGACAGTCGTCATTGGGTTCCTGCCGTAAACCAGCTTGAACGGAGTGATCTGTGTTGTTTCTTGCACCACCGTGTTGTAAGCAAAGGTTACGTATGGCAGAACCGCATCCCATGTCTTGTGCTCGATGTCGACGTACATTGCTAGCATGTCGGCGAGGGTCTTATTCAGGCGCTCTGCAAGACCATTCGTCTGTGAGTGGTAGGCAGTTGTCCTCCTGCGCCTTGTCTGACTGTACTGCAGAATTGCTTGGGTGAGCTCCGCTGTAAAGGCCGTTTCTCTGTCAGTGATGAGGACTTCTGGGGCGCCATGTCACAGCAGGATGTTCTTGACGAAGAATTTCACCACTTCGGCTGCACTACCTTTTGGCAGAGGTCTCGTTTCCGCGAAGCGGGTAAGGTAGTTCGTCGCCACGACTATCCTCTTATTTTTGGTTGTTGACGTCAGAAAGGGTCCTAACAAATCCATCCCGATCTGCTGAAATGGTCGTCTAGAAGGCTCAATCGGCTTTAGTAATCTCGCTGGCCTTGTCGCTGGTGTCTTGCGTTGCCGACAATCTTGGCATGTCTTGACGTAACGGGAAACATTGGTCGTCTTCTGGATTTTTCAAGCTGACAGGCTTCTGCGGCAACTTTCTTGCATATTTAAAAGGCCCGTTTTGGGGAAAAAGCGATGCCTCGGCGATGCTCGCATATCGCTTACTACCCGTGACCCCTCTTTGAAGTTCTTATAACAGTGCCATTCTTTAACGGGGACAGCCACAGCTTGTTACACGCGATCGGAGCGCCCAGGCAGTAGTTAAACGAGTGAACACAATTGGCAGGCGGATGGAGGAAGGTGGTGGGGAGGGACACTGGCATCCCTGCCATTATTGTTTTCTCACATCACCTCTGGCATCCCCCTATTTTGATGTTTTCATGCAACCCAGTTATAACAATTATTGGTTATAAGAATGTAATTTTCATGGCACTTGAATATTGTTATAAGTGTGCTTGACCGAACATACTACAATACTTGACAAATGGGGCTCACAGTTTGGATTGCAATTCTATATTTTACCCAACTCTGTGGTTTTAAATATAGAAAGGACTCGCAACTTGCAAATGAAGTCTTAGTTAGTCATTTTTTCTTCTTCATGCCCGTTACGACATTTAGTTGAGTTATTCCTACAACGCTATCATGCATGTGCATGGTAGATGAAAACACAATTTGTAGGAGAAAGTGCTTCTGCTACAATTAAATCACAAGTGATCCTTAGTAAACTGCAGCGTTCGATCACTCAAGCAAGACGACTCACAAATGCTGAGGGATAAAGACATTCTTTATTTGTGTTGCCTGTTTATTACAGAAACGTTAAGGAGAATTTTCACATCCGAACGCCCTGAACAAAGAAAAGGTCAGAATGTTGCATGCACGCGTGAGCATAAGCTCTTTCACACTGCACACTCACAGCATGAAGGCATGTGCGTCCCGTTGCATCGCTCTCGTAGAAGCTGGCGCCAGCAAGTCTGTAGGACTCCAGCCGCTTCACATTTCCGTTCCTGGCGGCTCTGGAAGGACAACGAACATTTGATGTTTCAACTCTTCAGATGAACTGTTTACTAAGAGAACCTGTCAGTCACAACTTTACATTAAACTAGAAGAAACGTCAAAGTATACTGGCTTTACTAATAATATCATAAGAAGCCAACAAACACTGACACCAAAGACAACATAGGGGAAATTACTTGTGCTTAATAAATGAAATAAGGAAACGTTAAATTAATGGAAATGAAAGTGGATGAGTAAACAACTTGCTGCAGGTGGGGAACAATCCCACAACCTTCGCATTTTGCATGCGATGCTCTACCAATTGAACTACCGTGGCGCCGCTTCCCCGTCCACTTTCCTGGGTATTTATATTTCCTTGTAGAACCCTGGCGGTGTTAGCCAGCGCCACTACTCGCAGACCTTGGCGGTGGACGTGGAACATTCTTTCTGCCGCAAGCGTCACGAGAACTTAGGTAATGGAAATTAAAGTGGATGAAAAAACAACTTGCTGCAGGAGGGGAAGGATCCCACGACCTTCATAGCTCGCTATTACAAATAAAAATTGGGCCATTCGGTTAACCCCCTTTCTTCTGGCTTTACTAATAGTATGCTGTATCACCTAACAGTAGATCCACAGCTCAACAAACAAAGTCAGTATGTATAACTATGAATTACATGGCATCTCTGCTCAGACTACCCTTTGAGGGTCACTGCCATACATGTACATCTTGATCCGAGTTTTTCAGCACGAATAAGACTGGACACAAGAAGACACGCTGTGTGTGTCCCGTTTGTCCAAGCTAAAGAAACTTGGATCAAGACGCCGTACCAACAAGCCCACATTGCTGGCACATATCCCAAATAGTCATGGCAGCACACGTGTGGCAACGACCAAAGGTCCAAAACCAATTGCTCACTTCGCTACACAGTGGTGGCTGCCACTGTGTCACGAGGATGGCGATGACGGTTTGTTGGTGGATCATCGTGGAACAGCATGAAGTGTAGCGCAGCATGAACAAAGACAAAGCTTGTGTCCTTGCTGTTGCTGCGCTACACTTAATGCCATTCCATTACAGCCACATGCTCACGACCATGCCTGCACACTTAATATTTGGCGTTCTCGCAGCTGTCATTTCGAGTTGTTAAGGGCAAAGAGAAAACTGCTTTCCATCTTGTTTTCTTAAAGCATTACTGCGAGCTGCTTGCCCGCATGGCTCTTCCGTAGGCATCACGAGTTCACTTTGTTCACGGGCAGGTACTCGCAAACCGGTGATTGTGCAAGTCTTGCAATGCGCATGAGAACTGATGACAATTTCTCACCCACTTCCCTTTTGGATGATTCCACACAAAGTGATCCAGCACTGTTCTTTTACTTCAAATTTGGCTGAAAAAGTTCTCAAATATTCATGACAGTGCAAAACACCATTAACTGCTTATTTTTGTAAAAACCTTTTTTTGCTCAAGATCTGAAGACGTGGCTTATCTCTGTTACCATGTGAAAAAAGTCAATTTTTATTGTGAAACTGAATAATATATAAGTAGTTGTGGTGTAATAAAGGTGTTTCTAGCATCTCAAGGAGTTGATATGACTTCCCAAGTAAATTGTTTCAAATATTTATATATTCCAGCATTAACCCTTTCGCTGTCACGGACGTACCGGTACGTCATCGCGCTTCCCCCCCACGGTGTCACTGACGTACCGGTACGTTCTCTATCATGCGTTCAAAATTTCGCGCCTGAGCGCAAAGCTGGCGCTCCTGAATTGGCCACGCCATCTGTTGACTCTTTCTAAAAGTTCGTATATTCTCCCCGACCTGTGTTAACCCATGTATTGAAGAGTACGGTGCGACTGCCACTCCCCACTTTCTCTTTGCTGAGTGGCGCGGTGGCTCCGCGTTCGCTGGATCATGCGCCGCACGCATGTGGTTATGGGTTCAAGGGTTGTTCGGCCATCTCCGCTGGTTTGAAGGTTTTTATTTTTCTTCTGTTGGTGCGTCTGCTACGCCGCGTCAAGTTCAGGCTCACGTGCCGTTGCCTCTCCGAAAAGAGTGACTCGATTGCTGCTTTCGCTCTCTCGCCGAACCCTCGCTTCCGACTTGCAGCAGTAAACGTAAAGCCCTTCGAACTTTGTTTAGCCTTTTTCCATCTCCCTCTGTCTTCTTGATCACGCAACGTCCCATTTCTCTCCGTTGTGCGGGCGACTGAAAGCGCATCCTCCCAGCGCGCGGTTACTTTCGGATGGCTGAGCGCGCGGGACCTTCGTCTGCTCATTGGTGCGGTGGCTCAATTCCGATTTAGAATACGAGCCGAACTCAGATTCGGACTCGGACAGAGTCGCATGCGAGGAAGAGGGTTCCGCATTGTCAGATTCGGATGTTGAACGGATCTTATAGTCAGGCTGATGATGATGTTTACTAACAGCAGCTGCAGAACACTGAAATGTGCATATAGCATTGACTACGTTATTTGTATACCAATCATAATCAAAAATAAATTGCTATGTTCATTCCCTGTTATGCTCGTTCCCTGAAACCAAGCCGACACTGGGGGTGCGTCACGGCCAGAAAGGTCCGACAGCGAAAGGGTTAATTAGCACAAAACGAATGTAAAAAATGAATTTTCCAAACTTACTTTCCAGGTGGCGGTAACACTATGGTAAAAGATTTGCTCATGCAGTAGACACCCCCTAAACAATGTGCATGTAAGAAATCATTCTGGCCAAGCATTTTTAGTAAGGCTTCCAGAAACAAGCTCTAAACACCATATTTTACATAAAATACCTCTTTTTCAGAGTCAGAAGAATCACTACAGTGAATCAACCTAAAAATCCTAGATAATCATTGGCGAGTAAGGCTGGTATTCCAGCTAAGTTATGGCAAATTTACAAATTAGTAGTATTTGTTAAATGCGAGAAATAGTTTTTTGGACAAATTTATCAGCACAAGTTACCTAGCTAACCACCACTTAGTATGGAAGATCAGAACATTATTTAGCTGTATGGCATGACTTACATATGTTACTGCAGTGAAATTGACAGGCGTTTAATGGCATCACCACAAACAGCCCCTTCAGGTTTCTTGTGGACAAAACCAGTAAGCACAGCCAACGTCCGATTTTTCAAACACCTTAGGGGCCGCAAAAATGACCGAAAAGTCGGGCAGTCTAAAAAAGGCTCCAATCCACGCTGTGAAGATGGTTGGACAGCAAAGCTGTAATGACACCTGGAACGATTACCCATTGCGATGTGACTTGAAATTATTCACATGGAGATATTCACATGTGCTTTACATATTTATCATCCAAAGACATTTAAACGGCCTGCGTTTGAATGTCACCTACAAAGAATGGAGCAGAGACAAGCGCAATAACCGGGAATCATAGTCGATCACACATGAGCGACTAAATCCAAATTCTGCGTAGACAAATTTCTTCTTAAATTTAGAATTTGCACCTTTGAAACGATGGATTGCATTGTACCTTCGTCGCTCGGCTGAATTTTCGGCTTCATGTCATTCATCATGTTGCCACGCTTGTGCTGAGCGTACTGGACACGATGTTCATCCACGGCACGAGCACAACACCGTTGTTCACACTGTCATCTCTGTTCTCTTCGCCGCTTCTCATATTCATGCTGCTCTTCAGGAGTCCTCACTATACAGGGCTCTCTCATAGCACTGTCACAACACAAATGCGATGCCTTGCTAGGCAGGCCCTCATTATACAGGATGTTTAGCTAACTTTAGCCAGAGGTTTAAAATATGCCGATGCACTCTAAGACGACACGACCAAATGCATGCTGCTCACTTTTGTATCAACTGTGTCACGCTATATTTTTTAAATTAGATGATTAGTCAAGAATAATTAACCAACTTCTGAAGCAACGAAGTTAGGAAAAAATTTCCAGTTAGAAAGTTGTTAAGTGCTTTGCAAAACGTCCAGCTAAACAGTTTCCAACTATCTATCTATTAGGTATTAGTGTTTTTTCGCTTACTGTAGATGCCTGCAAAACACAAAAAAATACGATGCAACGTGCGCGCTGGCGTGTTGCGATTGCAGCGCTCCCAAACGTTTCTCGCACAAATGAACACAGCACCTAGCAGGGTGTGCTGCCGCTTAAAAGACAACAGGGCAGTGACGCAGGTGTTGGCTGTGCAATTTACGCCACCAACATGCTTCCCTCGCAGCGGTTCACAATAGTGATAAGAAGGCACAGCGGCAGCACACCTGGCTAAATAATCATGGCGCGCAAGCAGACATGTCACGTGGTATTTTTTTTGGTATTTCGCTGGCATCTGTAGTAAGTAGAGAAACACTAGTGCCTAATAGATAGAAAGTTAGAAACTGTTTAATCGGACATTTTCCTAAGCACTCTACAATTTCCTAATCGGAATTTTTTGCCTAACTTCGTTGCTCCCAAGTTGGTTAATTAATCCTGACTAATTATGCAATTAAGCAGAATACAAAAAATAGTGTGACTTATTCCATATAATAGTCAGCAACATGCATTTGGTCGCGTCGTCTCAGAGTACACCGGCATATTTTTAACTCTGGCTAAAGTTAGCTGGGGCACCCTGTACCGTATTTACTTGCATAATGATCGCCCATTTTTGTCAAAAAAAATTGACGCAAATTCAGGGGTGCGAACATTACGCGAGTTAAATTTCCCGCAAAAAAAATTTTTTTTTTTATCCCGCATTTGCTGCGGGATGGCAATAGGTCAACAAATAGGCGGCTGCCACTGTATGTAGTGCGGGACACCAAAACACGAATGGCAGCCGGCGAAGCATGCCGAACGCGATTTTTTTTTCTTCTCGTGAGTACATTACATGAATTGAAACAGTTTCTTCCGTATCAGTAATGAATAATATTGTTAATATCAGCAAGTTTGCGGCAATAACGTAGCCATGTCCACTTTGAAGGGACAGAAACAGATGGGTGCGCTTAGCTGCCAGTGACACAGGAACACATGGCGGGCATGCTGCGGAAACTGCAGCATTTGTCTTCACTACTATCCTAATACGGCACGTTTCCGCTAACAGGGGGCGAATATTTTAGCCGTGTTACAAGCGTCGGCATATGAATAGGGTACACTTCTAACGTATCAGTGTAAACGTGGCTGCTATCGTTGCCACTTGCCATTTGTTGCTTGCCCACGAGTGCAGACGAGAAGAATCGAAAGGCGCCTTTTTTGTTGTTGTTGTTGACTGTAACCATTATAAAGCCTACACATAATAAAGGCAAGTTTGGTCGTAGCTTTTTTTTCGTCATGGAAGTGCGGAAAGTGATGAAAAGAATGAAATGGGGCATCCGCTTAAGAATGTTTGGTGCGAGCAGACCGCTTGGTTTGTCTTGAAGAGTCGTTCGCGTAGCATTCGACAGATGGTATGTGCAATCATTTAGCTAGACTTGCCACACGACATATCGCTGCGGCAAGTTTGGGGTGCGATCATTACACGGGAAATTAAAAAAAAGCTAATTTTGACGACAAAATTAAGGGGTGCGATCATTACGCGAGTGCGATCATTATGCGAATAAATACGGTACATATACAATGTAGGGACGTCACATCTTTTGTTACAAAGTGTGCTGTCACAAACCTGCACTTTAGTTCATATTTTATATGGATATTGATGTCATGCCTCCTGTCTGTTACAAGCAGATGTCATTGTCAATCATTCTGAGCTTCCCATAGTTAAGGACCACCTTATCATTCATCTTGACATGAGACGTGTTTTGTGCTTTTCTTTATCGAAAGAACCTATGTGGTATCCACTGCATGTGTGATTCCATAGGATATGCACACTTCTTGGTTCAACTTTAGCCTACAGTTGCACTACCTCCGTGATCAGCCCACCAAAGAGGTTATTTTTGCCTATGGACACATAAGTGCATCGGGGAGTAGAAATATCTAGCTTCGCTGTAAAAAATGAATGCATGTTGTCTTACTGTCCCCAAGGACTCAAATCACCACAGGCATGTCCG